>NW_015112673.1:735156-767869 GCF_001443285.1 Poecilia latipinna | reverse complement strand
AACAGAGCCTAAAGACTTTCATGAGCCATTTACCTGGGTGATTGACAGGAAGTATGAATCTAATAAGATAAGAGTTGAAACACTTCAAAGGAGAACTCCTTCATTTTACCTTCATTAAGGTAAAACATGTCTGTGTATAGCTTGATCAATTCAAAATAAAATGAGATGGTTGTAAATGCAAAAATTCCAGACAAGACTGGGTTTTGTCAACATTTAAATTGTTTGGGGCCAGAGGTTTAACTTTTTCAGTGGAAACACAAAGAACTGGAACCGGTTTGGTGAAAATGGCCCTTTTGTCAGAAAACAGGATGAAAAACAAGGAACACAGAAAGAGCAGGAGTATATTTGTGATGTGCTTTAAAGCAAGTTTAAGTTATGAAACAATTTCCCAGATTTTGAACATCTCCACATGCTATGTTACAGACATTATCAGAAGCGTTTATCAGAACTGTAAATCTAGCAAGACTTGGCCATCTACCTAAGCTGTCAGGGTGTGGCACAGCACTGAACAGAGAAGAGACCAAATTCACTTTGGTAACATAGGACCTGTAGAGATCCAAATTTGTTGGGAGAAGAACTTCCAACAAATCTTGGCCTTTTTGGGAATGTATCAAGAAAGAAGAAGGGTGTCTGATTTGGTCACAGAAGACCAAAATTAAACTTCACATTCAAAATGATGTGCATGGTGGAAAATTAACACAGGTGAAATGTGGTGGGGATGATTTTCTTCAGACATAGAAACTGGGCAGAGTTGATGGGAAGATGGATGGAGCTAAATACAGGAAGAAAACCTGTTGAGACTTAAGATTTGCTTACAGCAAGACAATGACCTTAAAAAATACAGCCGGAGTAACAGTGGGACAGTTTAGATCAAAACATGTTCATGGTCTAGTTAAAGTCCAGACTTTTTTAGAAAACCATTAATCCAGTTCTTTGTATTTTGCAATTACACACTGCTTTGTTTTGGTCGATTCAAGAAAATCCCAATAAAAGGTATTAAAGCCTGTGGCTTTACCTATAGGCAATGTGGAAAATTTCAAAGGGTATGGAAAACCTTTGCATGTTTCTGTCTCTAAACTATAACCCATCTGCTGTGAAGAGGGAGAATCTGTTTGTGTAATACTTAGATGATTTGTTCAGTTCAGCAGAGGGGAACTGTTTAAATATCAAACTGGCCACAACAGAGATTCAGAATGCTTTCTAAGCAACAGAGTATTGATCTCTGAATCGAGAGGTGTCATCATTTTTTGGACATTCGTTTAACCCAATGAAACATCTGCTTTTTAGAGAAAGTTAATAATAATAATATTTATTATATATATACTCTTTGTTTTGCAAGGTAGGCTTATAGATGGTACTCTTATTTTAGTATTGATCTATGTCTGCAGTAGTTTGTCTTAATGATGCAAAAATCAAATAGTCAATAATAATGGGATTATCTCTGTTCATTAAAGGCACAAAAATTGAGAAATCACTTTTTTTAGTGTGTAAACACCAACATACATCATGATATTAGTATTTATATCTCAAGAACAAACATAAACATCAGTCAGCAAGCTGATTTTTTTTTTGTGCAAAGTGTTTGTGCCACTTTTTAGTATGTTACATCTACAAATAATCCTGTTGAACTTACCGACCAATGACACCAAATAATTAAGAAGTGCTTTGTTATATTTCAGTTGGACAGAGGAAATCAGCTACACAGACACCGTTGATGTAAATATTCTCAGAAAGATGCTTCATCTCTCAAATACATTAAACATTATCTCAGTGTGTCTCTGCAGTTCACAAATTACATTTTGATGCCATTAAATTGGCTCCATTGGGCGTAAATATTACAAATGCAAAGAAATAAATTGACGACTGTGAAGGACTAGTCCTGTTTCAGTGATCCTTTTGTAAACATATTTACTGAATAAATCTGAGGAGCAACATAAGAAGAGTTTTAGGCAGAGTAGCTGCATATTAAAGTGATAAAACAAATTAATTTTAAGGTGTGAATTTATAAATGATCTGATCTTTACCAATTCTAAGGTGAAGTTTACAAAACAGATACCACTGACGTCTTCATACATTAAACAGAAATGAAAGAAAAATGTAGAAGTCTGCAAATACTAAGTACCCCCTTAAAATTGTGGAAAGGTGCAAAAAACATAAAAACCCTACCAAGTAGTACAGTTTTTAAAATCGTTATAAATTTACTGTTTTCTGTTCAGAGAGCTAACTTAGTTGAAAATTTTATTGCAGGTACTGAAAATGAAAAGTAATTAGAACAACATTGAAAAAAAAAAAACAGAAGTTAAAACATCGCTAAGCTGTTTAGTGTGACTTGAAAAGTACACTTTTTCCAAAGACAGCCTTGAAATATAAGCAAAATGGCAAAAAGGTCAACTGAAAAATGTCACAGTAGGAAAAACATCCCAAGAAATATATCCATTGTTTTTTTGCTGCTAATTCATAAGGGTTTTTTCTTATTATTTATTCAGCAGTGAATATGAATTATGAATTTGCTCTTTCTTCTCTAACAAAATGTTTTATCTGTAAAGTTCACATCATCAGAAGCTATTCTCGATCTAGTCTTTGTGTCTTCACAGCGGCATCTAATTAGATTTACTTATTGGCTTATTTTGATTTTTTGTTTAATTTGTATATTTACATTATTGTAGTTTTTTAAGAGTATTTACTCATATTTTATTTGGTGCAGCTTTTACTTTCACAGAAAGTACAAGCTGTGAAATGGTACCTGGTTGAAGATCTTAACATAAATCATGCAGACTGATGAGTGCATTCAATGTTATAACTCATTTAGTTATATAATTTCAGTCTGATATTTTTCTTCTTGGTTACATAACAGCAGAAATTACCTCCAAGAGTTACTGCATTGAAACTAGACCCGATTCTCTTGTACATACCAGTCCAGAAATAACAATAAAAAGGAAAGTTGTACACAGAAATGCAAGTAAAAAAAAAGATTGTCTTCTACATAGGAAATTGCTTTTTACCAACATCTGGAAGATCTGATTCCTTCTCCTGACCGTAATTCATATTCTGGTTCATTCATACGTGTGAAGCGCTGGAATTAGAAAACAAAGTTATGTTCACTTCATGTGCATCTTAATCAAACATTCATGTATGCAGAATAAATATACTAGAGAAAACTAGAAAGATAAATAAGTAGTAATCAGTGACTAATTTGTGCATGTTTTTCTCATATTTATAAAATGCCACATTTTTCTTTTGTCCTCATTTTTTAGCAGCTGATGAGACCAGTGACAAGCCAGAGCCTGACACTGAGGCCGTATCTCTTCCGAAACAATGTCCAGAGGAGCCCACAGCAGACGCTCCTCTACTCCCCCAGCCTGTAGCTGAGGAACCCCCATTACAGAGTCCGACCCAGGAAAAAGAACCTGAAAGTACTGATGTGTCCAATCAGCAAAAAGCAGCAGAAAGTGTCTCGCCACCACCAACATCTGAGAAATCTGATCAACCTGCTGCCACCCAAGCTCCTCCCGTTTCAGCTGTTCAACATCTAGAGATGGGCGCCCTGATCGTCAAAAAGACGACATATGTTATACCAAAGAAACAGCCCGTACCTCAGGCTTCATGCAGCCAGCCGTCCCAGAAACCGTCCGCAGTTCCAGCTCTGCTGAGCGAAACTCGAAATCTGCTGGTGCCTCCAGCACCCAGCGCTCCGTCCTCCAGACCCTCTCAGCCCAATAACCAGGTCCGACAGAGCATCCAGCGCTCCCTTACCGCCATCTTGTTCAAGAGGTGAGAACTACCTTAGAGACTCGCATTAAAGCCTCTGAAGCATGTAATTGACTAATTTCATTTTAATGAATGTTTTCATAATGAAATTGGGTGAATACGACTTTAATAAAATAAGGTTCGCTGTTGTAAAGAAGATGGAGCCAAAATTAGAAAATCATGCAAAACTATATTTCAGTGATGAAACTCACCAATCCAAGCCTTGTGAATCTTCCCCATTGCTCCTTAATGGGCTTTAACATTCTCTCAAAGCTGTGCATTCTTTTCATTCCTACACTTTTTCCTTCCACTCAATTTTCCAATAATGTAGCTGAATAATGTTTTTTTCATTTACTGGTTGTAGGTAATATTTTAAATAAAAAAAAGGATTGGGGTTTTCATTAGCAATAATTAATACTAGTTCAAAAAATTAGAAATGTATTGATATTACTTCTTGATACACCTGTGGTTATTCCCACTATTGGTGGCTGTCGAACCACTAAAATATAAATTATGTCAGCTTTTTACACAGTGCTTCTGTCTTTTAGAGTTTTTTTTTTATTTATTCATTTTTTTACCAATATGTGTAAGAAACTTTTGATCATATCAAGTTTACCCAATTTAGCTGGATTATTAGAAACAAAGGCCATTTTCATTATGTCCTTTTAAACCTCTTCAGTACCATGGCCAAGATAAGAAAAAAAAATCACAGAATAAAGTCCTAATATAATTAATTTTGAGCATTTTGTGAAGTTGTACTTTGGTATGGGTTTTACAAATAACAAAATACTTAATCCTTTTACACATCAGCATCAAGTTACTATCAGTAGCAGAAACGATCGTTTCGAAGAAAGAACCCCACAGTTTTGGTTTCTGGTCACGTCAGATCTTTAACTATCCAAGTTTTTTTCTCATTAAAATATATTTCCCGTCATAATTTTATGACTTTCTTCTGTATATATTGCATCTTTTTCTGCAACTATTATGACTTTATTCTTGAAATAATAAAAAAAAAAATCCTTATTGCTTGGCTCTAATATTCCGTTAAACATCAAAAAATGATATATAATACATTTCTGTCATGATTTGTATTGGTGACCAAGAAAATTCATCCTTTTCGTCTGGATCTCAAGAATAACATTTCCATGTTGGTGTGTAAAATGATTGGAGATATATTTTTCTTTCTTTAGGGTAAGTGACTGTGACGATCTGGAGATGCCTGAGAGCGAAGTTGTAAAACTTGTTGCTGGCATTGAGAAGGAAATGTTTGACATATTCCGCAATACAGACAGCAAATACATGAACAAGTATAGAACTATAATGTTCAACATAAAAGATCCCAGAAATAAGGTTGGTTGACATCTTAGTGGATTTTTTTTTTCATATTATTATTTTTTTCACCTCTTGATGTTCAAATCTGATTCTTCATAGGATCTTTTTTTCCATTGTGAAATCAAAAGTTGCCTTTTTTACTGTTTTCTAGGGCTTGTTGTATCGGGTTGTAAATGGAGAAATCGGCCCTTTCAGACTGGTCAGAATGACCCAAAAGGACATGCAGGCTACTAAAGCCCCTGAGCCAACTACTAACGAAACAACTCAGGTAAAGAATATCTGAAAACAAAAAGGGATTTTAATGAATTATATAAAACAAATGAAAAATATTGAGTGCTTTGATTGTTTTTGATTGTAAAGGTTAAAGTTGAAGCTTCTAAGGGGACAAATATCCCAAAACCTGAAGCCGTGAAGATCGATCTGCCCAGTTTGAATCCTCCTAGACCCGAAAGAAAGCCAGAGAGCACGGTCTGTACTATTGTCACTTCTGGTGGAACCTTTAATGTTTATTATACTTATTTTGTATTTTTATTTTACCTTTGGCTCTTAGGATCAGAAGAAAGTTCTTCCCTCTCAACCTTCCAAATCTAGAGTTATGCAACTAAGCAAGAGCAAAAAGATGCCAGATATACTTTCCTGCATGCTTAAGGATACAACATCAGAACACAAGGCTCACCTCTTTGACTTGAAATGCAGAATATGCACAGGTAAATACAAAATACAATTTTATTAACTGATTCAACTACTATTATACATTAAAAGTTGATGAGCTTCAGGTTTGGTTTGCTCTTTGACTTTAGTTTTAGCGATAGAAGCTGTTTTGTATTTTTGCAATGCTTAGTTTTTTACACAGAGATGGAGAAGAAAATCAGAGATGATATTTGATCATGAGATGTGTAGACAAACTATCTAAACTTGTTTATGTGCATTTAAAATAACTTTTGAGTAACTGAAAATATTATCTATGTAATCTAAATAATACTTATAATATATCATTACCTAAAATAAGCACATAAAGCCAGCTTAAAATGTATTGGTTAAAACTATTTTGTATTCATTCTCAAAGGCCAGATGCAGGCTGCTGAAGGTGAAGAACCTGCTAAGAAAAAGTCAAAGGTCTCTACATCAAGAGACAAGACTGATAAGATATCTTGGAAGAAGCCTGGGGGAGACGAGTCTCCTCTCTTGGCACCACCTGACACACCTGAAATGGAGTCTCCTACATTTTCACTGATGGAGCCATCGTCCCAAACTGACATTGATTCTCCAAAATTGACAATTGTTGAATCTCCTGCTTCCCCGATGATGGATTCTCCTGCCTCTCCAGCATTAGAGTCTCCTGCTTCCCCCATCATGGAGTCTCCTGCTTCTCCAACTCCAGAGGGATTCACAGTGCCTGCACCAAAGAGATCATACACACCAGTTGTGATTCCCACTGTCTCCACTGTAACCATTACAAGACGTGACCCCCGAACTGCAGCAAACAGGTTTACTGCTTCCTCAGGTGGCAACATTGTTTCCAAACAAGCAGCTCCTTACGCTGCTATGAAAGGTAGCCTGGCACCGAGCTCAGCCCCACCACCTTCAGTTCCACCACCAAAAGCATTACCCAAATCAATCTTAATGAAGCCATCCTCCTCTGCTGACCCAAGACTTAGTGGTGCATCCTCCAGGTACTTAAAGAGTTTCAATTCTAAATCTGGTTTTAGTGTTTTTGGGAAGAAATATGGGGATGTAAATTGTACTCTGCCATTGCTTGTGTTTCAGAGCCACAGTCTCTCAGACCCCAACAGATGGTGATACTACACAGTTCCTAGCTAAGCAGGGCATACTGTGGAAAGGCTTTGTAAACATGCTCACGGTGGCCAAGTTTGTGACGAAGGGATATCTGGTTTCAGGACCTGCTGAAAATATTAAAGCGGTAAAGTGATGCACAATGGTGCTTAATGCTAGCTGAGCACATCTGCCTCTTTCATAGAGGAAATCGTTGTAAAACTACTGTTTTGTGTGTTGTGCAGGATTTGCCTGATACCATACAAATCGGGGGGAGAATCTTACCTGAGACTGTGTGGGATTATGTTGTAAAACTGAAAACCTCAGTTACAAAGGCAAGCAAGATGTTTTTCATATATATGCCTCCACCTTGCGAGGTAGAGTGGAGGGTGTATCACTTATTTTTTACTCATTCTTCTGTTTTGTTTAGGAGTTGTGTGTGATCCGGTTTCACCCTGCAACAGAGGAGGAAGAGGTAGCCTACGTGTCCCTGTTTTCCTACTTCAGCAGCAGAGGCCGTTTTGGTGTCGTTGCCAACATAAGCCGTTCCATCAAAGATGTATATCTTGTCCCTCTTGGCGCAAATGAGTCGATCCCATCCATACTACAACCTTTTGAAGGTCCAGGTATGAAAATGTTTGACTTTTGTGTTTTATCATGGCCTTTAACTTCACCCTATCTTTAAAAGTTATTTTATTTGAATTTTATTTCCACTAAAAATGCACTGATCAGGCTTTCTCTGACCAATTCAGATTTTTGCTGCTGATTCTATTTTGATAACATTTGATTTTTCTTTCTCCATGACACATAAATAAGAAAAAAGTGCAACAGGTTTGTTAATTGAGATAGGAGTTTAGAATCCAACAGAAGATAAAAGAAATATGAGTTTCCTTAACCTCTTTTAATTTTTACTGATGAATTTGATTTTCTTAAACACAAAAGATAGTGAGAGCTTTTGGTTTTAAAGTACAAAAAAGTCAGATTTTTCTGACCCACTAATCACTCATTAGGACCAGCAAAGGGAAAATTTTACAATTCATAGGTACATCTGAGTTTATATTTGCATAGAAAAGTACCTGTTTTTTTATGTAGCCTAAATTCAACTCAAGTGTTGATATACACACAGAAACTTCATAGAAAGGTCAACGTTTTTGTTTTTATTCAGGAATATTTCAGAGCTTTTAAGTTGTATTTAAGTAAAATAATTTAGAATACTTTGTTTAATTTATTTTGTTTATTTTTTCAGGCCTTGAAAAGAACAGACCCAATCTTCTTTTGGGTCTAGCAATTGTCCAGAAGTTAAAGCGTCCAGGAAGCTTCCCTCAGGAAATTGAAGAGAAGAAACCCAAAGTTAACATGTCCAAAGACCCTATGTGGATTCCAAAACCACCAGTCCTCTATGGTTCTGACAAGTTGGACATGTTCAAACCATATGATCCAGAGACTCCTGCTACTTCCTCTCCTCCTGGTTCGCCATCGGATTCTTCTTCTTCTGGCTCAATTACCATACCATCCCTCTTAAGTTCCATTAAAGCAACTCCTTCAGTCTCATCCATTGCTGCCACTGAGTCCACATCTGTTAGCAACTCAGTCAAGAATGTTACACCATCATCCAGCAATAATAACCCATTGCAGACTATTTTGAAGACATTGTTTGGGGGAAAGGAGTCAGACCCCACAACCTCCTCTGACGGGAGTTCCCCCAAAGCAACAGAAAGTTCCAAGAAGAGACCAGTGTTTCCTAAAGTGTCTGGACCTATGGTTGATCCAATAGTTCAGCAGTATGGACAGAAATCAAAAGTCAAACGGGTCGAACAGGAAGAAGAAAAGGAAGATGACTTTGACAGGCCGTATGACCCTGAAGAGGAGTATGATCCTGCAAAGGGATACAAAATTTTTACTCCACAAATCACAGACAGTAATAAGACTGATGACTCTGCATTATCAGGCTTGGTGGAAGACGATGTGGCCTATGATCCAGAAGATGAAACTATCTTTGAAGTATTTCAAAGTGATGTTGTCGTAACAAAGCTCCCCATTCCAGCCCAAAATGCAGAGACACCAACATTACCAACACCAGTTTCTGATTCCACTCCAGCTACACTTAAATCTAACCCAACTTCTGTAGTGTCGACTTTTCATACAGGCGCTGTCGTTGTCTCAGCTGCAACACTGAGTGAACAGCAGCGGATGCTTGAGGAACTTAATAAGCAAATTGAAGAGCAAAAGCGACAGCTAAAAGAGCAGGAAGAGGTGCTGCGTAAACAGAGAGAAGCTGTGGGTATGTTTATGGCTCACTTTTCTGTTTCTGATACATTGATGTCTCCTCCCACAAAATCTTTGCCGCTTGGTCAGCTGTCAGCTGTGCAGAGTGCTGTAATGCCAACAGACTCGAAGCCTGCAGACAAATCTGAAAAGGTCAACAACAATACAGTGATGGAAGATAATTCTGGTGTAAAGTCAGAAACTGTTAAGCTAGAACATACAAATGTCAGTGATAATTTAAAAGATACCACAACTACACTGACAGAACAAATGGGAACGAAAGAAAATGCAAAGGAATGTGAGAAATATTCATCTGCTGGAGAGATTGAAGACTCTGATGTAGCTTATGACCCTGAAGATGAGTCACTTTTTGATGAAATCCAAGATGATGTATTTAAGGGAGGGAGTACAAAGACTAACGATGGTTCATCAAGGACTGGGGATAGTGTTGGGAATAAAGGCAATTCTCCAAATTCACACCACAGCAGAAGGCGAAGGTCGTCACCTAAAAGACGGAGTCGCCGAGAAAGGGACCGCAGAAGCCCTTCAAAAAGGTCACGGAGGCGTTCTCGGTCACATTCTAGGAGACATAGAGACAAGGATAGACACAGAAGTGAAAGAGAGAGGTCAAGGCATAGAACCAGAGATCCATCTGATTATCCAGGACACCATCGAAAAGACCATGCTGCTAGCAGACATTCTCATGGGCTGAGAAGGTCCTCATCTTCACCAAGAAGAAAACAGTCTGCCTCTCTTTCACCAAAACGCCACAGGGGAGCTCCTTTACAAGTCATTGATAAAACAAAGCATAGAAGTGGTCCATGCAATCCTTCTGAGACCGTAAAGACATCCATAGAATCAACACCATCAGTTGTTGGAATTAAAAATGAGCCAAATGAACTTAAGCTTGAGTGCAATCTGGTTGAGAACCCTGTTACACACTCGGTTGCACTTATTCAAAATGTGAAGACTGAGATTTTAGAACCGTCAATCAGTCAGTGCGATAATCAAATGAACAGTTCTCCTAGTCAAGAAAACAAACTGTCCCTGCAGGAAACATGGCTTCAAGACAAAATTGAAAGCAAAATTCCTCTGAGAGAAATTGATCCACCTCTTCGAGATTCTCCTGAAAGTCCAGATCCAGAACCACAGTTTTCAAAACCTTTCAGCACTGAGAGTGTTGACTGTGCTAAAACTACAGATTCCGAGGAGCAAAACAGTGCTTCAGCACCATTTCTTAAAGATGAAAATGACTCTGTGGTAGTTAGTCGTCAAACAACTTCCAGTCTACAAAAAGGACCAAATATCCAGGACTCGGGACCAGAAATGGATGCTGTTTTACACAATGTTCTACCTGGTCCAAGTTTTCAAAGCACTGGAAATCCAACAGCAAATATAAAAGATTACGAACACAGTGTGACCCAAACAGATCTAGTGGACAAGAAAATTGGCTTTACGGGGCCTGATAGAAAAGGGCTTGACATGCAGCATATAATGAGAAATGCTTTGGGACCTATTCCAAGCACTCAGAACACTCATGCAGATGGTTCAGAGAGACGTGCAATGCAACAAGCAACATGTCTTCAGGGCTCATTGTTAAATTTGATAAAAAATCATAACCCCAATGTAACTGATTCACAGACTGTCTCAAGAGTTTCCCCAGATAAAATGCAAGGAACAGAAAGCTCTTCTTTCCAAGTCATTAACCAAGGCGTAACTCCGTCCCGCTCTGGAGTGATGCAAAATGTTGTGCAAAGTGCATCAAATTCTGAAATTCAAGTATTACGAACACAAATTGAGACCCAAAATCAATTTGTTAGAAGCCAGTTGTCAGATAGATCTCTGCCTGGGTCAAATGATTCTGTCTCAGCTGTTCAACATCGTAATCCAAATATTAATGACCAAAATGTCGGTTATTACAGAGAACCTTTGCCTTTTTTGAAAACAGATGAGTTAAGATCGCAGCCAAAGAACGCAGACAGCAAGTCAGACATTATGAAAATAGACACATCATTTGGGAGTCCACAGTTTGAGGGAAGGATTTCACATCCTGGGACTTTGGGTTCTCATATTAGAATGGTTAATAAAACAGGTCACAACCCATCTTTTTTTGGATTCAGAGGAGATCAGACACATTCAAAACATACTGAAAGTCTTTCCATTGATGAAAGAGGACTTGGGAAAAGGGAATCTCAACCCATTAAAAGAGATCCAGACTTCAGTGATGGTCTAGAATGTGGAGACAAGCTGGATATTTCAAATCCAGACTGGAGAGGTCCAGGGTCATTTCAGATAAATCAAAATAAGGGCCTTGGTCCACCTGAAAGACCTTTATGTTCGAATCCCCCACAGTCAGACAGTGGAGATGCTCAAAAAGGATTAAATAGGGAGTCAACAGATCTGGTCAGAATAGGAACATTTATACAAAATGATTGGCGTACCCATCAGTTTGGTGAAAGAGTGACAAATTTGGAGAGTCAGGGACCTTGCAAAATAGGCACTCAAAACTTTCAGTATGGACAAAGAAATAAAGAACGAAGTCCAGACAGACAAACTTTCAAGCATGATTTTAGGGGACCAAGAGGGACAGATTTTGTAGGACCCAGAACTGAAATAAGAAATCCTGAGTTGCAGTTCACAAGGAATGACACTAGACAACCTGTGTGTTCAGATATGATGGGAAAATGGTCAGAAAATAAAGGCCCTGACACTGAAGCCTCAATGCATGGCAGGAGAGAACCAGTGGGTCCAGATTTTAAGATACAGGGACCTGAATGGATAGGTTCTAGGAATGAGAACTCTATGCATGACAGTAGAGGACCAGGGCGTCCAGATCTCGTGGGACAAAGACTTGAACAAAGAAACTGGCCTGAAAGGAGAGCACCAGATGCCCCTGGAGGAGGAGGTCCAAATTTCAGAGGAGGACCTGAAACAAGAGGCTTGTCTATAGAGCAACACAGGTCTGAAAATCGAGAATTTAGAGGTCCAGTTTTCCGAGGGCCAGGTCCCGAAGGCAGATACTTAACTACGCAAAGACCTGGGCCAGACAAAATATCTGAACATCCAAATTTTATTGAGCAAGGGTTTGATAATACAAATGCCAGGAGAATGACGGGAGGTCCAGATTTCAGTAGGCCTGTAAATGAAATGAGGAGTCCTGCTATGGATAGCCAAAATTCTGACAGGAGAGGATCACAAGAACCAGAAAACTGGGGACCAGGATCTGAAAGAAAAGGAACATATTTGGGGCGTGGTGGGCCTGATAGCATAGAACAAGGAAGAATTCTCCCGGGTTTAGAAGGTCCTAAACCTGTACAGGGAGGACCACACTTCAGGGAAAATGTAACAGAAGGTGCATGTCTAAATTCGGAAGGCTCAGAACACAGGGGGAGAAGTCCAAATCTCAGAGGTTGTAATTCAGATATGGTGGGTTCAGAATTAAATAGAACAGGACCAGGGGTTCCAAGAACAGGGAGAATAGGTCCTCCAGTTGAATGTACCAAAGGCCCAAACATTAGAGACCCGCGACCAGAAAGAGTGACTCCAAATGTGAAACAAGCAAACAGAAGCCCTCCAAGAGACTCACAATTCAGGTGTCCTGAGCAAGGAAGAACATTTTCAAATATGGAGGGTCTGCAGCCTAATAGGAACATGGTGCACCCTGAAGAAGTGGAACATAACAGAAATGTTGTGGGAGGCCCTGGGACTACAGGGATGGTTCCAAGATTTTGTAGGAGACCAGATTATGAGGGCCCAGTCCCTGATGAACAAAATCCAAGGGGCCCAAGCTTTAGAGAACCCATGCCTGTGAGACCACGTCCAGGCATGGATGGCCGAAGACCTGACTGGAGAGAATCAAGTGATTGTAGAGATCGAGGCGCCAGGGAGGAAAGGGCAAATACAGAGGATCTTGGATATGACAGACAAAATGACTGGGGGGAGGCTGAACCTGTTCAAGAATTTCCTGATTTTGAGGAATTAGAATCTGATAGGAGAGGTCAAAATTTTAGACCTTCAAGGCTAATGAGAAGAAGCATCAGAAGACCGGGACCAAATGCCCGTGGCTTTGCACCGAGTCGGAGGGGTGGTGTCTTTGAAGGGAAATGGTTAGACAGACGAGGGCCAAGATTTGAAGAGCTGGAGGGAGGTGAATCTTCTGGAGATATTTGGGACAACAGTGGTGACAGAGGTTTAGAGACTTTCCAAGATCATCCTGATGAACAAGGTGAAGGTCATAGTTTCCATGATAACCATAGTGAATGGACACAGGATGGAGAAAATGTGCAGTTTTCTGTTTCTGGAGATGACTGGGATGGGCCTGGTTTTAGGCATCCAAGGTCTGTTCGTGACAACCCAGACATGGATTGTCCTGGCCCTAATAGAGAAAGAGAAGAACATGAATGGACTGAGTCTGGTAGAGAAGATTCTGGGGCATTTTTCAGAGGGAGAGGGGGTCCATGCAATAGAAGACAAAGCTGGTGTAGAGTCCGAGGTAGAGGACGAGGATCAGTTCAGCAAAGACATGCAAACATGGATGATGATTGGAGACATCAGGACTTTGAGGAGGATATGAGAGGCCATGATCGTGGGACACCCTGGCCTCAAAGGGAAGCCAAACATCCAAACAGGAGACCATTTGAGATGGAGGCTCCAGGAGGTCCAGATTTAAGATACCCAGAAACTTCCTACAGAAATTTCAATGATGAAGGTCCCGAGTCAGATAGGAGAGTTTCAGATTTTGGGGAATCCAGCTCTGAAAGGCGTAGTGCAGACATGGATGCAGGAGCAGACCCTGAAGGATTTGAGCGTAACTTTAGGAGAGTAAGAAGGGGTCCAATAATGAGACAAGGGCCTAGCAGTGCAGAACGTAGGGGAGCGTCACCCAATAATTCAGATTTTAGACCTGGTAGATGGGATTCAAACTCAGAATTTCCTGAATCTAATAGAAGAGATGTAGATAGGAGGGAAAGAGAACAAAGACATCCAGGTCAAACAACTAGCAGGGGGAGAAGAGGTCCTCATCAAGGTGACCATGGCCCTCATGAAGGACCTCCAGCACCATTCAATAGGCCTTTAGGTCCCGGTCCAAGCAGAGAAGGACATTCATTCCATGACTTTGACAGCCCACAAAATCAACGAGCTGTGCAACCTCAAAGACACAGAGGTGCCTTACTTCCCACTCCTGATGGTCCGGTTTCAGATCCTGTGATGAAAAGTCATGATGCCTCCTCTATGAAAGCACCACAGTTTGGCTCCCCATTCAATAGGAACAGGGGAACAAGTAGAGGCAGAGCAATGGATAATTGGTTCAGAGGGCGTGCAAGAGGGCCAGGACGAGGAGCCCCTGCTCGTTAAAGAAATGTAGGGTAAGAAGATTGAATGCGGTTAAATTACTAAAACAGAGGTTTAACACGACAAAGTTTTAATAAGAAATAAACAAAATATGGACAGTCTTGGATCTTAAAACCATATTGATCTAATATTGAGACTTGCAAATATCTCAAAGTATGTATGTTTTCTTTAGGATTCCAAGGCTATAAGACACTTTAATATTGCTTCCTGAAATGTATGGTTTTGTAAAGGCAGTTTTCATTTATATTACAACTTGACCCACATGCAAGCCCATTGGTAAAATCTGTAATGGTTAACTGATACAGAAATGCTGAGTTTTTGTGTTAATTATGTTCGACTTTGTTTCCAGTCATAGTAGTTGTTTGATTATGACCTACACTTTGTAAATTGTTGTATATTATACTACCTGGGGGCATTTCTGGAAGGAAATAGTTTGAAAAGCTTTGTACAAAAGTAGTTCTTTTTGTTTTTGTTTTTAAGAGTCGTAACATCACTGTATTACGTTGTCTTTGTTACATTTTTATGCTCATAAAAGTGTAACTTGTTTCAGTGTTCTTTTAGAATGCTACAAGTCAATAAAGAGTCATTTTAAAAACTTGTAAAAATGTAACTTGTCAGTGCTTCTTCACTGGATTTTTGTTTTGATTAGGTGCAACAGTAGAGATATCTATTTATGTTGATATCATCTTATATCAAGACAAAATAGGCTATTAGTTTGGAAAATGAACTGGTTTTTTTATTTCCAAAAAGAGTAAAAACTTATCATGTTATGTCAGCTACCCCAAAAGTATGTTTTACCTTTATCATAAGGTGGAAGGAGGGTTTTAATTGTTTTTCTAGGAGGGTGTTTAATTTTACATTTAGAAGAGATGTCTTTGTGTTGAAAGGCTTCAACAGTAAGCATCAAAAATTATCAACAATGTCAGATTGAAGACAAGGTCAGATTTGACCTTCACAGTTTCTTTTTGGAGGACTTGGGGGAGGGAGGGATCTGACATTTTAGCAATAACATTAGGTTCCTCCATCCAACATTCTACAGTTGCACAGTTTTGCATAGTTATGTTTTTTTTATTTGCAGCAGTTTATTACTGAAATCATTGTTCCCATAACCCATATTTTCAAATATTTCACTGTTGCCATAATGTTTTCAGTATACTTTACTTGATAAAGCTGGTTTTTGTACATTTGAGTTTATGTTGACTTATAAAAGTGAATGCCAAAATAAACAAAAACTTAACATGTTTTAGATCATTAGGTTTCCTTTAAAGTTCTCCAATACATTTGGGAACATAATTGACGTCGAACATTACTTTTCCGACCATCATTTAAGAAGTTATCTCTGAAGTAAGCAAAAGAGATCTAGCTGAAAGGAACTATTTTACTTTTTTATATTTGCATATATATAAAGCAAACTTTTATAATTAATTAGTTTAGGTATGGGTATTGTGTAGTGTATTCAAAGATGGCGACGGTGTACGTAGCCGAACGTTAGTGTGGTCGTCGCTTAGCTAAAATGCTAATGTAGCGTTCACCAGCTAGCTGCTAATTATGGTAAAAAATGCTTAAATGCTGAAGAAACAAAATTCGTCCATTTGGAAAGAAATCCCTCCAACAACCGCCTCGTGAGTAAGAATTATTCATTGATATCGATATATTTAGGTACATTTGTTTAAGAATTTATCAAATAGTTTTTACTCTTAAGGTAGCCGTTTTCCACTGTCTCATCATAAGCAGTCTCTATACGCATTTGTCTGATTTTCAAATAAAAAAGTAACTTAATATTTGCCGTGCCGTAGTATGTATGTGGTAATGCACGCACATTTTGTCTCAGTATAAACAATAAACCAATAAAGACTGCGATTTTTTTTCTTTCTTTTAATGAGAGGAAGTTTTGTTTAATTTGATCAACCAGCGGCGTAATGTAGGGCTCCTTAGTACGAAACGTTTAGCTTAACCATGATAAAAGTCAAGTAGCTTAAGAATTTATACTTTTGTTCACATTTTCTTACGCAAACCTCACAATCTTGAATGTTTTACCAGCTATTTAAACAACAAAATAGCACACGATACTTAAGTGAAGACAAAATAGTTTCTAAAGTTCTTTTAAATAAAAAAATCTGAAAAGACTGGTGTCTATTTGTACTTTCTTTGAGTTAATATTTTTGAAGAACATCATTTTGCCTCAATTTCGAATAGAATTTAGGTCCTCACTAGCTTAGCATGTCTAGAGTTCAATTTTATTTATTCTTTTGCCTATTCTATGCAAAATAACTCAAGATTAGGACCAAAAGGTTTAACTTTAATCTCATCTATCCAATTATCCCAATTGCATGAGCCAGCCATCACCTTGTATCACCATGAGGCTAGTGTGGCATGACTAATATGTCTGCATGATTTCCCCAGCCCTGTGCTGTGACTCTGCAGCCCCTCCAGAGTTACTACCTCCCTCTTGGCCGCTTAAGACTCCTCTCACCTGAGCCTCTGAAGCATACACAGAACTGCCGTACTTACTCTAAAATTATATTATAAACTGATGCAGTCTATTTACTAATTTGGTGACATTTTATTTAGGGGAGCCAGAGTAAAGATGAGTTGTTACAGATGCATGCCAGACTTGCAGGTTTTGAAAATGGCATAATTTTACTTCCACTTTATATGAGTACTCTTTAAGAAAATACGCTGGCGTAATGGTTATTTAATTCAAAATGTTTAACAGTGATTAACCTGAAGTGGGTTTTGGCCTCTGAAATAAATCATATTTTTATTTATTTCATTTCTATCTTCAGAGTGAAACATGTCATCCTTTCACCCAGTTTATAAAACTCTTCATACGTCATCTACATCAAGTGAACACACCTCTGATGTCATCGGTTTGATTTGGAGCCAAGGTGTATGCGGGACCCAGAGTCAGGGGCTGACAACTAGCTCAGAGTTTGATCTAACAGAGATGTCAGATTTTGATTACTCTCACCTTCAGCACCTCAACCAGTCGCAAGTGGAGCCTGGGCTTTCAGACGACTCTGATACCAGTCCTTCCTCAGCTGCAGTAGTGGTTCAAAATGCCACCTGTTCTACAGGGATTTCCCCCAACACGTCCAGTCAAGCCATTGACTTGTCAACTTCAACCTCAAATGACGAACACAATCTGGTAATGCCAGGGGAAAAGACTCCTGTGTTTTATGGTGAGGTTCCAAGTTTTGTGCTGGCTAGAATCAGAGGTGAAGAAAGCCCAATCAAGGTGACTGTCAAAGAGGAGTTTTCCAAGAACCGATCCATATCAGCCGCAAGAGTGTGTCTGGAGAAAAGATTCAACAGCATGTGTGCCGACACCACAACCCAGCCGGATAGCCACTCTGCTGTTCTCAGCAAGTTAGTTTCAGTTATATAGTGTAATCATGTAACGATGTTTGTATTATTATTATTTTTGCATAGTGTGCAGCAACCGTTGTTTTTCTGTTTTCCTCAGTCTTTTGACAGTATTTGAACACTCAGCAGAGGCTCAAGAGGCATCCACACATCCTCAAACACAAAAGTGGGTGAAAGCTGACCGAGCAAATTCTTTTAAGCTCTCTAGCTCTCACGTCGGAGGTGTTTTCGAACCGATAACCAATGTCTTTGGGCAGGTGGGATAGAAATTAACATCACCAATCAGTTTCATAGATTTAGGCAGCACGTTTAATCAAGCAGTTTAATCCTTAATGTTCTCTGCTGCAATTGCAGGTTATTGCACACATGGCTGAGCCCAACATACATCAGGGTTTAATAATGCCCCCCAGTTTTTCATTTAGCTTTCACCCTGAGACCTCTGTGATAAAAACCGTCTACACTGACAACAGCAACCCCAGAGAAGAGCAGGAGTTGATGTTCACTGAAAGTACGAGTCATTACTGTAATTAGAAACTCAGTTAATTTCTTTGTCTACTATACTACACAGCATTTTTCTAAGTCTGATCCCATGGCTGTTTTGCACAGAGGATGTGGTGCCACATGCTGTCTACAGAGGGCATTGCAGCAGCTTGTGCCCTGAACCTCCCAAAGCTGCTAAAACTGCTCCGAAACCATCCAAGAAGTCCAGGAGGGGCATTTCCAAAAGAGCCCGATCTTCATTGTCACTGACCCAACGCAAGGAGAAACACAACAGCAAAGAGAGGGAGCGCAGGTGAGCCATATCAAACTGGGTTAGTTGAATTTCCACCTCGTATCCTATCTTACAAAGTATTTTCTTTAGATTTAATGTTGGCTGCACACTCAACATCGTTTTCTCTGATATTGCTCACATAATCCACACCTGATGTGGATCATCCAGGTGTGGATTATGTATTCATGGTGTGGATTATGTATTCAACGTCTTGCTGCCTCTTATTCTCCTACTTAACTCCCACTGAAGCTGTGAAGGTGGACACACGGGAAAACATGTGGTGGGTGACCATCTTGCTTTAACGTGACTTTCTATAAATAAATATTTTACTAAACATTTGTAATGTTTTTGCTTTCATTTTATTACAGGCATAAACCTAAGATGGCAAATAGTTAATCCAAATATGAAATAATCATTGTTTTCATCTAAACTGAATGTTTTTGGTGGTGCCAGGACTATAGCGCATTAATTTAAATTAATTAATTGGAACGATTTTGACATGTTAAAAATTTTAAAACAATTGCATTTTTTTGGACATACAAAATCTTTCTCTTGGTATACCGGGGGTTAGTTTCTGCTGCAACTGTGGCTCTGTGGGTAGAGTAGTCGTCTTGTGATCAGAAGGTTGTAGGTTTGATTCCAGCTTCCTCCTACCACATGTCAGTGTGACCCTGGGCAAGGCACTTAATCCCAAGTTAGCAAGACGTGTTGCAGCAGCACAGACATCCGCAACACGAATGTTAGCATCCTCAGTTCACTTTTCAAAAGAACGATTTTTTTTCAAAGAAGTTACATGAATGATCAGGGCTTCTTGAAAGCTGATTGTTGCCATTAACAAAGAACTTGAATAAATTATTTAAAGATAAACATAAGTAGTATGTGAACCTTAGGAAATGACTCGATAGACGTCACAATGCTACTTGATTTACTGTATGTGTCTGGTGACGTACAGGAAGAGGATCCGCTCCTGCTGTGACGAGCTGAACACCATGGTGCCATTCTGTGACTCGAACACAGACAAAGTCACGACGCTGCAGTGGACCACAGCTTATCTAAGATACATCAAAAAAATGTATGGAGACAGCTTCAAGGAGGTAAGCCTGTGTAGAACATCAACTTATAAAGCCATTTTCAGGCCTTCCTTTTGTCTTGAATTGATTTCTGTTTTCAAGATATGCCTGTATGTAGACCTGTTTTACTGTAAATAGCTTTTATTTCCTTGCAGTTATGTGCCCTGTGTGCACAATTATGCAGTTTTATTTTTTTTTAGCTTGAAGAAAAGTGACTTCTAAAAACTGGTGGTAGTTTTAGGAGTTGATTTTGAGTCCATCTTCAACTAGAAGGTGAAGATAGACTCATCATTTTCTAGCAGAAGATGATGAGTCTTCTCACCTCCACCTTTCTGGCATCTGAGTTGAAGTGGAGCTCTGTTTCCTGTTACTGATCCAGCCACAGATCCGTCCATCTGATCCGATTTTCTTCAAATATTTCTTGGCCCAGTTTCACTTTGTATGTCCTAGTCAGTGGTGGTCGGATTTCAATCTGCCTTGATCTTGTTCTCTTGAACCTGAACACTCTGCACTTATCAGGTCTCCATTCAGGTTGGATTTCTGGAACAGCTCTGGAGTAGAATAGATGTCTAGTTGATTCGTGTTTACGTATTTTTATTAATTTTAACTTTTCAGAGCCAGTTAAGTCTATTTTTTCATGTTTATACAGGTAGGGAAATATCCTACCTGGTTACATATAGTTTTATTGAGTCCCAGGTGGTGCCAACAATGAGGCATCCTGATACAGTCTCTGTGTGATGGTGCTTCCAGCAAATGGTCAAGAAAACAGAATCTTCCAGCAGGCTGTACTTTTTGGTGATGATCAGTATATTTTTGAGCATTACGGAGAACCATTTTTCAGGACCAAAATTACTTTGAAGCATCTTTAAATCAAAACACGACTGAAGTAAAGGAAAGCAGAAGCTGACAAATTGTGATCAAGTCACAGAATAATTAAGATTGGCTGCCAATTAATAATTATCTCTGTAAATTGTGTGCATTCCCAACTTATAAGATATTATTAATTGTTCAGTTTAGTATTAAAACATAAAACCCCAAAAGTTACGTTCCACTTCTCAAACTTTTTTCTGATGACTGTGGGTAAGCTGAAAATATTTGAAATGAACATTTCTTCTTTTGCAGGAGTTTCAGAAGGTCTTCAATAATGAGAGAGAGAGGTTTTTAAAGTCCAGCCCCACTCCAGGTAAACAACCATCCAACCCAAAGAAAGACAAGACACTGAGCACTTCTCTTGCAGCTGAGCAATGATCTGCTTCACGTTTAATCCACATGTAAGACGGCACTTTAAATTGAGTGAGTAAACCGATGGAGACTGTAGGGCTTAACTGAAAAGTTCATTTTATGTGTTTGAAAAGTTTGATTTAACTCTGCCTTAGAGAGTGGAAAGTTCCCTTTGTCTGATTGAGAGACGCTCAAAGATGGCAGGTTTTCTGCAGTTGCATCGTAAGACCACTAGGTGTCACTTTCGTATCAGAATTCCCAAGACCAGTTCCATTCAGCTGATAAACTTTAAAAACTGTATTTCACACTAGATGAAATAAGATGAAACTTTCTTTTGGAAAATGGAATATGGGAATAGGACTGCTCTCGACCCATTTTGTTTTATTAACGTATCATTTTTATATTTTATTTAAATGTTCCGTTGTGTTACTTTTATAGCTGATGTTCTTAAACTTGCAACTCTCTATATATTGTCTTTTGTATTCATATTTATGCATTTTTATATAGAAACTTGGGACAATAGTGAATTAATGGAGTTATAATGAAGTGTTGGGCTCATTTGATATGTAGAGAAGAGTAATGTTTTACTGAAAAGTGGCTTTATTTGTTCTTACAACATGTCGCTGTAGCATTTTACTGTACATACAACAGTCACCCACAATAATAAATAGTATTTAAAGTAATGTATATTTAATAGTTACAGCACCGGCGGTACACAGTGAATGTGGTCATTGCTGATTGAAAAACCAAAAAATAAAAATAAACTTTTTCTAATTTCTTTATGAATTATACAGGTCTGATTTATGCATGCACAAGTTTTATCCTGTTTATTTTCTTAGCTTTAGTGAATCCCCTCCCCTTTACAAGTTATTAAAAAAAAACAAGCTGTAATTTTTTTTTTTTTTGCATTTTTCTACACAATTTCTGGGCACCTGGGTAATTGTTATTTTATTACTTTTACAGTACATATACAGCTCCAGCACCTTTGTCCATATTTTACACTGTCAGTTTGTATACTGAGGTAACACCGGTGATTCACACAATAAGCCATGTCAAATGGGCGTTCACATCAGAGACGGTCACAGTTGTCGCGTTGATGATAATCGAAACAAATGGAGCATCGAAACATTTACAAACTTATACCAGTTGTTATGTGACACTTCTGAGTCACTACAGTTGTTCTCTTGTTTTCTTTTTCTTTCTTTCAAGATGTTACCTGTAATCTTTTGGGTCTCGGTTGCTTTGGTGTTCCTGTCACTCTTGGGATGTTCCTCCATTCACACTTGTAGATGTTACTCCTCTCTTGTGATACATGTATTTAAATAAAGAGGACTTGTTGCGAACGTTCTCTTGTCATTCCTCTCCTCCTCGTGTTAACCTTCCCTCCTAAAAGCAGAGCGATCAGGCTGCAGGAAGTCAGGTTTAATTGTTTTTGGGGTTTGAGGATTTCCCAGCTGGTGACGTTCCCTGGCAGGCTGTTGTATCACAGATCCCTGGAGGACCCTGATGCCCAGTCCTACCTGCCCTGCCAGACTCTCCAGGCTCACCCGGATCTCCAGGAGACCCATCACGGCCATCTTTGACAATCCCACGTACTCCAGGAAGACCTAATGAGGGTGAGAAAAGGTTTCTGAGGTCAGGTGAGTGTTTGAGGCAGTTGTCCATGAGGTGATTTAAAATATCTGCCTTATACCTTGATGCCCTTGGTCTCCAGGAGGCCCATCAATGGCTTTGCCAACAGGTCCCTTATCACCTGCCTCACCAACATCACCTGTTATTAAAAACAAAACATTTATTTTCAGCTTTGTGACCTCTGAAAAAAAAAAGAAAAACTAATTGGAGGTAGTTATGCTGTATGTAATACCAATTTTTGTCTCAATTCTAATCTCTCTTCAATTCTCCGTCTGGGCTTTCTCCCATTCACTTGGATGTCTCTGGTAGAATTTTAACCCGGCAAGAAATTAACAATTTTGTAGATTTTTTTGCTCTGCTTTAGAATTGTAGTCTGCCTGTAGTTTTAGCAATGGTAGCAGTGAAAGTAAACGAAGTCGTTCAGTCCACATTGACCATGCTTTCTAAACATAATCAACCATCTTGTTTGGCTCGACACTTCTCTCTTCAGGGTGATTATTTACAGCATTGCTAATTTTCGCTAATCTTCATAGCGCTGAACTCGTACATTATGCAAGTCACAGGTAAACGTCATGAATTGGGTAAAATTCAAAACGTCAACAGAGTCCATGCCTCCAGCGACAATTGTTTAGTCCAGACCTTCTATATGAAGGAATGCATAAAACAAGTGTTGGTTTTTACCAGGTTAAGTAAAAACAGCTTTTGAACTGTTCATTTTGGATTAGTGATACAACAAACAACTTCAACTTTGAATTTCCAGAAAATATGACTGCTTTTTATAGTGTTGATGTCAGGGCCTTTTAAAAATCTTAATATCAGCCTGTTTCATCCATTCCAAAGCAGTTTTGAGGTGTAATAATGTTCCAGCTGGAAATTGAAATTTTTGGAGGTAGTTTTCGGTCTTAAATATTTCACTCAATTTGTTCAATGTGGCAGCACAACTGGCAGTGAAACTATCTGCAGCATGATGCTGCCAACATGCTGCCACTTTGTCATGATGTTCAATAACAATACAGGAATGGCAAACGTTCTAGCCCATCATAAACGGTCAAGGCAGTTTAACATTATTGGATGCCGATAATGGATGGAACATCTGGATATAAATTTACGGTTAGACAAGACAGCGTTTGATTTATTTGGCCGCATTGATGAGGCATGTTTAAAGGAATCCAGGTGAGGACTCGTTTTGTGCACTTTGTTAGAAACTGTATAATTTCTCATACCTCTGGGACCTGGATCTCCAAGTTCTCCTGGCAGGCCTCTGTATCCTGGCGGTCCACGGGTCCCTGGATGCCCGACCGAACCAGCAACCCCTTGCTTTCCTGGAGGACCCGCGGGGCCAGGCCGGCCCACCATTCCTGGGGCCAGGGGCCTCCGCAGGTTGGCCGCTAGCTGTGCAATCTGGTCTGGATGACGGAGGACACCATAAGGTAAGCTCTGGTAAATGTGTGGATCATGACTGGAGGACAGGTTTAAGGTTTCTCACCATCGATCATGGAACCACACAGCTCCCTGATGTGCTGCTCACTTGCTAGTTTACCCTGAAACACAAGAAGCCATTTATGAAACGTAACCTAAAGTCAGACGATAAAACTAGAGCTTGTTTGTTAAAACAATCCCACTCACAGGTACACCGGTCTTTCCTGCGATTCCTGGCAGACCCTGTTCCCCTTGGAAGCCCATCAGTCCTGGTTTTCCCGGAGGCCCCCTGGCCCCGATCTCGCCTTGTGGACCTGTCACACCTTTAGGCCCCAGTTCACCTCTCTTTCCTGACTGCATTTAGCAAGATTTATCGGTTTAATTGCTCAGTATGTTTTGCAGAAGCAAGTAATCTTTTATCCAAACTCCTAAAAACCTCCCTGAGATTTAATCGCTGACTAAACACCACCAGGAAAACAAACTGGGCCTGTCGAGACAATGCGGGGGTGGGTTCATATGGACTCTTCTTGCCTGATAATTACTCCAAAGAGCACAGCAAACAGTAAGTGAGACTAAGGGAGTGAGGCTCATCAGCGCTGTGTTGCTAATTACACAAATTGTGCTGCAGCTTAGTGCGACTTGTCTTTCCCTCGTGGCGATAGCAGCAAACAGGCCAGTAAAGCTAAAGCTGCAGTGCCTATCTCTAAATAATCCCATTAAACCTGGAATGCGTCGTCATGTGCCGTGACTTTGACGTGCGGGCAAAAACTGCTCAGACTGAGGCGCCATTTTTAATGTTTGGAGAAGGAACAGACGCAGAGGGAGTTTGGAGCAAACTTGCACTGCTAATTACACCCACACAGCATCTGATGTATGTTTGGCAACACAAACTGTATTTGGAGAGACGCTTTGAAGGGTGAGATTCTGTAAATGTAGGACAGGGGAAATGGATTAATTATCTTACCTCTCCTTTCTGTCCAACTGGACCAAACGGACCCTGAAAGTAGATAAACACCTTAGTTGTCCAAGCATTTAGTTTTAGATCAGTCAGACGAACAAGGCAGATGCATTTCAATGTATTATCAAAAAGTTCATTTATTTCACTTATTTATTTATATCTTTTCAGAGATTTCTGCTAGTTTTGATGATTAGTGGGTTATAGTTGATGAAGCTATCTAAATTATTACATAAAAGGACAATTAAAATAAGGATTTGAATGTAAATAATTATTTATTTTATTGTTATCTTTAATTATGCAATTGCTCAAAGTTCAATGGAAAGCTATGATTTATGCTTCAGATAAA
This sequence comes from Poecilia latipinna, assembly GCF_001443285.1. NCBI lineage: Eukaryota > Metazoa > Chordata > Actinopteri > Cyprinodontiformes > Poeciliidae > Poecilia > Poecilia latipinna. The sequence goes on along the minus strand of NW_015112673.1, from coordinate 742,616 downwards.
AATTTATTGATAAGTTAAGAGTTTTATTTTAGTTTTAGCAGAGTTTTGCTGTAACATACAGTTGATTGGTGCTAAAAAAAACATTAATTTCACTAGTTGGATTAGGACAAAATACTCACAGGTTCTCCATTCTCTCCTGGTAAACCATCACTTCCTGCCACGCCCTAAAGAAGGAGAATTTGTTGGTTTAATGCTGTTTAAAGCACCATATGTTCATTAACATGGAAGAACAATAACATGGCCTGTTAGTTGAGAGCTGGGGAGAAAACGCTAAGGAGGAACATTGTAACATGACGGTCAGAGAAGGTTTTGGGTGACTTACTATGTCTCCCTTTGCTCCAGAAGCTCCAACTGGACCCTGGAGAGGTGGGAAACAGAGACGGAGTCAATATATAAGAGACATACAGAGAATTTGTTGCTGTGAGAGCGGGAGGGGAGCGAGGTGGGCTGGTTGAGGGGAACCTGGACTGACATAAAGGACGTCTTTGTTCTGTCTTCTGGTTCTGAACAGGAGGCCACCTTGTGTCTCTACGTTCTCCAGCCTGACTTTTAACTGATCGGGAAGAACGACCTGGCTACCACCTCACATGATCACACACGTCTATGTAGTGTTTGTGTGGAGGTAGGTATTGTTTCTAAACTGTCAAATTTCTTCAAACATTTTGATTAACACCAACCAAACAGAACCACTAGGGATTTTCACTTAAGGCTTGTTTAACTTAGTTTCATTTAAATCATTTCAAACAATCTGTTAAAAGAAAATTCAAGGCTTATCCAAGTTGGACCCATTTTACTGCAGGAACTCACTCTGTCACCAAACTCCCCACGGAGTCCTGTCGGCCCTGGAAGGCCTGGGTCGCCCAAGGCTCCTTTGACTCCCTGCAGCAGATTCCACACACACACATACACAGAATCAGTAACTTCACCATAACATATTAATAACTTTAAAAAAAACATGATAATTTGTGATTTCATGTTGCTGACCTGGAAGCCTCTTACTCCCAGAGGCCCAGAATTGCCCACTGGTCCGATTCCTCCCTGTTAGGAAGAGACATAATCATGTGATCCTACTAGACTATTTATGAGGCTATTTCAATTCAGAGAACGGGAAATAAGCAAACTGATGCCGTCGCTTTGAAATATTCATTATGCAGTACAGCCTGTTAGATGTTTTGTTTTATTTGTTTCCTGAAGACTAACTTGAGACAAAAGCTTTTCTGTATAAGCCTTACTAAGTTGTGATTTTTTTTCTTTTCATGCCCCTGCATGTATTCCTCCATTTCTAATTAACTCTACTCGGGTACGTTGGTAATTTTTTTTTAAATTGCTTTTGCAGCATGTAAGTACCTGCAGAAGCCAACTGTTTATTGTTAATCTGATATTTGAGCTTTGGTGCTTCATATTATTTCCATTATATGCACTTATCAAGCACTCTGACATGCAAACTGGAGTAGAGAGCAGTTTTTTTTAATATGCTGGACAAATATTTAACAGTTTACTCTCATGGTTGTCTTGTTGTCTTAATTCATCATGTTACTATATGACTGGTCAGCAGTTTATAGTGAGAGTATTTAACTTACAGCCACTCCTCTGGGACCTGCTATCCCCCTGTTTCCTGGAACGCCAATTTCACCCTGAAGAGAACAGGTTGTAGACAAGTTAGAAGATCCCTGACAGTGCGCATCTAGAGGTCATGTGACTCTGCGGAGCGGTTGACGACCCTCCCAAACAATCCCATCAGATACATACAGGAATACCTGGCTCTCCAGAGGGCCCTTGCTCCCCATTCTTCCCCGGATCACCCTGGGATAAAAAGAAGTGAGGATAAACATCTCATCTTCAAACTTCTGAGTATTTTCTTGTCAAAATACTCACAATTTGTCCTTTTGACCCCTTAGCTCCAGCTTTTCCAGGCAAACCCTTGAAAGGAAAAGAGAGGATGTTAAAACTTACAGCAGCTTTTAATCCGTCAAGAACTCCGGTTCTCAGATAATGATACGTTTTAGTAGTTTATCTAGAAGTTACAAGTTGCATTTAACAATGCCTTAAAGATTATTCTTAAAGACATCATTGAATGCAACGTACATTCAGTGATGAATGTAAGTTGCTACATTTTTTTTAGTAAATATTATTTCAAGTGAGCAAAAAATCGAGTCCTGCTATATATCGGCACAGTTTAGTCAACATAATTACCAAACTCTGGCACTGAATGGAGAATAAAGTGATGAATCAGAGAATAATGAGTTGATTAGGTACTCACAGGAAGTCCATTTGGTCCTTTCTCTCCAACTACCCCATGGCGTCCAGGATCTCCCTGTGGGCAGAAAGAAAAACCTTCTGACCTCTCGGGTTTCGGCTTGTGCAGAAGAATATTCCCAAATGAGGAGGTCCAGCTCACCTTCTCGCCATCCAACCCCGGCGTTCCATCTTTCCCATCTCGTCCAGGTATACCCTGTAAAAATCATCAGATATGACCCTCAGATATCAAAATGTGCATCAATTTCTCCTAATGTGAACTTACAGGCTCCCCTTTGGGTCCTGCTCCTCCCACTGCTCCTTTGGGGCCAATTTTACCCTGATGAAAGATGCATAACATGGACATTATTAACTAGAAGGAATATGTCTTATTTAAATGTTGATCTGCTGAATAAACTGAGCTGAAGCAGAAAATGTTGTTGAAGAGAGCAAATAATTTAAAATATATTAGTAGAGAATGCATACATTGAAGAATAATAGCACATTAGACTAATCTGATCAGTACATATTCAGATGTATTATAAGAACATTTCTACTTTTAAAATGGTGCTTTAGTATAATTTCGTAGGTTTAAAGCTCCATAAATGTGTTTAAAAGTGTTTCAAACTTTGTAATATTTAATATTAGGAATTAAAAACTGTTATGGTAGAAATTACATGGTAAAAAAAGAGCTGAATGTTTTCATATGTGAATGGTTGAAACAGCACAAAGATTGCAGAAGGACAAAAAAGAACATGATCTAACTGATAGTTTAAGTGCTTTGCAGCATCAACACAATGATTGTGTGTCATATAGATGAAAAATTAAACTCCTTGTATCTCGACTTACAATCTCTCCTTTAGGTCCCTTGAACCCCTGCGGCCCCTTTTCCCCAACGTCGCCCTGCAGACATCAGATGAAACACACCCAGCTGTGCTTTGACCAGCCATCCATTCTCACTGTGAACTACCAACAAACACAGTCACTGTGATAAAAAATGAAGCAAACTAGGAGTGACTCACTGTCTTTCCGATGATTCCAGCTATGCCAGGTTTGCCCCTGAAACCCGGGAAGCCCTGGAGACAAACAGAGGGAGCTGAAGTCAAACAAAGCCTCCAGGCCTGTCTGATTCTTGTTGAGGGGCTAAAAGGGAAAATGAGGCAGGAAGGAGCGATCCTGCTTTAATGATGCTTACTCTGTCCCCTGCAGGTCCCATTGAGCCTTGCAGACCCCTCAGACCACGAGGGCCCTGAAACACACCATGAATGAACCATGAAAACAGGCATTGAAGATTAAATAGTTGATCCAATTTGGTATAATTTCCAGTAATGAGACAAATTCCCACCTGCAGACCAACAGTTCCTGGAACACCCGGCTGTCCCGGTGGACCTGGATCCCCCTGGAGACGACAGCCGACACTTAAAACCACCGTCAGGTAAGTCTCATAAATAACAGCTGATTCATTTGTCTCACATGTTCAGTTCACCTTCTCTCCGTTTTTTCCGGGCTCGCCTTTGTCTCCTTTGTGTCCAGTGTGTCCCTGTGTGGTGAAGCATGAATAGGAAGAAGCAGGTTAGTTGACTTGGGGTGTTTAAATCCAAACAGCTAGAAATAAATTGTTGGAGCAGTTCATACACAGCAAACTTTCAGCCATTGTATGCAATACAAAATAAAAGCAATCAGAGTCCTACATAAAGCGGGAGATTGGGAATATGCAATTTCATTATTTTTTAAATGTACTGAAATTATGCGACCTTGTAAAATTCAAAACTGTACAATTTATGTTCAAAGAAAGAAACCGTCAACTTCCACACTACTCAAAAAATGTGTTGACACAAAGAGGGCGATTATAATTTAAAGGTCCTTATTATGCTTCCTTGTGCAGGTTGGGTAGATAGAAACAAAGCATGTTCTTTACATTTTTTGCACAAAATTGTTCTTGGACAATAAGATTCTATTTTGCGCAGATCCGCCTATTTTTAGCTCCTTTCAGAATGACCTGTTTTAGGGCCTCTTGTCACTTTAAATCCAAAGAATCTGCTGCTGGCCACGCCCCCCAAATCAGCATTTACACTCGCACATGAAAATGGCCAACTGTTCATCTTTGAAAAGCAGAAGTTGAGCCTCCTGCACAAAAAACAAGGAAGCAGCAAGAGGTTTCTGCATGCTAAGTCCACAACAAAACACTTCCCTTTTCCAGCAGCCGTTATGCAGCAGTAAAACCAGCTGACCAAACATTTTGAAGCTCTGCTTGGGTTGCTAGGTGATGCACTGGGCTTCACTGGGGCTGCTAGGTGACGCATTGGCCTCAGCTGGGGTTGCTAGGTGAGCTAGGTGAGTACCTGCTGATTTGTGACGTTACATTCTGGCGGTTTTTGAAACGGGTCATTTTCCAGACACCAAAAAAACATAAACTTATAGACAACAATTGAGTTGGTAGGTTTTTTTAAGCACCTTGGCTGCTTTTAGAAGCAGTGGAAACACAAATGGAAGTATGAAAACGTTCAAAAAGAGTTTTCATATATGAGTATGTGGGATAACTATGGGATGGACTAAATTATGGGCTCAAACAAAAAAATACAAATATAAACCAGCTTAGAAAACTGTGCAAAAATGAACTGATTGGAGCATAAGTTGTATAGGATGGGTGTCCCAAAGGCCAAAATTACTATTGTTGATGTTAATAATGTGCATTAATTGTACAGTCAATGATGGGAATGTGACGTTTATGCGTCATTTAATGTGGAAATACTTTCAGAGTTTATCTGGTTTATGGCTGAGAAGGGCAGAAAATAATAGCATCTTCTATCTTCTACCTGCTTCTTTTTGCAAAATGTGTCAAATTGCATATCAATTGGCATTACTACTTTATTGTCTATTTGAAATAAATGATTAAATGAACTGTTTACCTTAAATCCTGGCATCCCGGGCGGGCCGGGGGGACCAGGAGGACAGATAGCAGGACACTGAAGATGACAGAGACATGATGCATTCTCAGTTTGAAAAACCCATATTCAGATGACAGAGTTTGAGGTGTGCAGTGCAGACATATTACCAGAAGGTCACCGTTAAGATCTTGAAGAGAGCCAGGAAGCCCCTGATGGAGGGAAAAATGCACAGATCACATCTGTTTCATTTCTGGCATCGCTGTATTGTTTGGTTCCCATTTAGCCGCCAGCTGGAAGCAGCAGCAGATATGATGTGATGATAATTGCACTTACCGGGGGTCCATCAGGGCCAGGAGGTCCTGGAAGTCCTGGAAGACCCTCTGGACCCTAACAGATTATAAAGGCACGTTTTCAGCAGCTCTGATTAAAACATTAAAGTCCTGAGTCTTTATGTTCAACCTGATCTAATCTCACTTTGGTGCAAAGCTTAAGGTCCATCTCTAAAATAAATCTTACAGTAACGTTGGGTAGTTTGACACAATAAAGACGATTTACAGTGCAAAAATATTCAAACCGTTCCATTGCAGCTGTAGATGAATATTTAGGACAAGACAGAAATAAATATCGATTATTAATATCAGCATGGTTTTATTTGTTGAACAGATACCGATATGTTAAAAGATGACTAATATCAACCGATACCAGTGCTATAATATGCATCTACCAAGACTCAAGTTCTTTAGCACATTTCCTGTCTAGAGGCCTGTTCATTTTCTTTCTCTGTCTCTGCTGTTGTGAAGTTAAAGACTAAAAGTTGTCCTGTCTGATTCTTCAACCTAAGCTGTGAATCTCTGCAGCTCCTCCAGAGTTACCAAGAAGTTCTGCTTGACGCTCTTCTCGCTCTTGCTGTCAGCTTAGGTGGACAGACATGTTTTAGTTGGCTTGTAGTTGTGCCATAGTTTGTTTTTAAGAAGACTGATTGATATGTTTAAAGCTTTGGATGACCTAACCCTGTTTTAAACTTCTCCTCAACTTGATGTGTTTCTTTGCCTTCATGAAGCTGATTATTGATTAATGCTCCCTAACAAATCTCTAACACTTTCACAGAATAGATATCTTTATACAGACGTTGGACTCTACTTACTTATCTCATTCCTGCTTAGAGGCATCAGATTAATGGGGGCTGAATATATATGCATATCACACCTCAGATTTCTATTTACAAAAAACTCTGTAAGCGATGTACCCTCTTCCATCCTTTTCACACTTGTCTATGTTGATCTATCACATAAAATCCAATTATAACGTATTGATCATGTGAAAAAGGTCAGATTTATACATTTTTAAAGCACTGTAATGATCACTTTCCTGTACCTTTATACTGAAAATAGCCTCTTGTTTAATACGAAGCTCAATTGTGACCTTGTGAAACATCCTTAACCCTAAATATGAGACGGACTCACTGCTGCTCCCTGGGGTCCGACTCCGCCCGGCAACCCATTGGTCCCAGGTAATCCCTACAAACAAAAATGTTTGTGTTGAAGGCATCAGAGTCCAACAAACACAAGCTCCCAGGGTGCAATCAGAAAAGAGATTGTTTCAAAGGAAATGTTCACTCACTGGGGCTCCTGGTCTCCCCCTGCCCTACGGAAGACACAAGAAGACAAATTAAGTCACACCAAGAACCAGGATTTTACTGATAAAAACAACATCCATTATATGGTTTTTACCCTGCAGCTAAAGTGTTCTGAATTTCAGTGGGTTTTTTTTTTTTTTTGCTATAAATTAGATGTCAGCTTGAGATACTGAAAGGGAAGCAGCAGCATCCGTGTCCTCTTCATCTGGTGGTGCGTTTAGAGCTGATTTTCACAGCATGAACATATCCAGTGTTTCACTGAAGCAGATTCATTCAGGATTACTCAAAGAGAAACATCTGCTGTATGTGTGAAGTGTGTGTGATTGCTTACAGGAGGTCCAGGTGGCCCCGGAGGTCCAGCTTCACCCTGTAGCCAACGAGAGAAAATCACCGACAAATCCAGGTGGTTTACAGTAAAAACTGCAGGAATTAGCACCATTAGTGCTCATATGAAGCAGTGAATGGTCTGGTGCAGCTTATATGTGTAATATTCTGACTAAACATTTAGTATTGTTTACTCTGTTGATTCTTAAAATCTAAAATTGTTAGTGATTTTCTGCACAACACTGATAACTAAAGGAATGAAGCCTTTCCAGGAGGCTGTTGGACTTGGATCCAGTTATATTTGGTTGAGTTCATTTATTCTCTTCCAAAAAAAAAAAAAAAAAAAAAAAAAAAATTTTAAAAAAAGGGTTTTTGTT
>NW_015112673.1:693554-732031 GCF_001443285.1 Poecilia latipinna | reverse complement strand
GGGTTGTGTGAGTTTGAGCCACTTTTTTTTTTTTTGGGTTATTTTTTTTTCTCAAAAAAAAAAAAAAAAAAAAAAAAAAAAAAACTATGTTAATATCAGGATTTGTGCTTGATTTTAGAGTAGCTTTATAAATATCGATTTTTTTTTTCACTCCTTCAAGACAAGTCATCCTCTTAAAACATGATGCATTTTTAGCCATTCAGCAGTAGATAGACATGCTGGTGTGATCTGGGAGATCGTCCTGCTGAATAATCTGAGGAAATTTGAACTTATGGTCACAAACTGATGGCTGGATTTTCTCCTGAAGGGTTTCCTGATGTCTGGTACGAAGCAGACCTCCATGTCGTCCAGATCCAAAGCAGCCCAGCGCGCTACAGTCGTCACATTTAACTGTAGGTATGTTGTTCTTTTCCTGAAGTGCTTTGTGTTTTCTAATTGTTGAATCATGAGCACTGATTTTTACTGAAGCAGTTGAGGCCTGTGGTGCTGTAGACGTTGATCTGGATCAGTGGTTGAAGCTCTCATTTTGGTCGACTGCTCACTCCAGGAACAATCTGTCCCATTGCTCTCCATTTTGGATAATGGTTCTCATAGTGGTTCACTTTAAAAACTAAAGCTTAGAAATGGCTTTACAATCCTTTCCAGACATATACATGTCAATGACTTTGTTTCCCATCTGCTCTTGAATTTGTGTAGTTTGAGACATGATATGTTGCTCTTTGAGATTTCTGGCCTACTTCATGCTGTCAAACTCTTTCTGTTTAGGTGGCAAACATTCTGACTTTGTGTGGCTTGTGAAACTGAATTGCAGGAAATGTGCTTAAAATAATCAGTTTTTAGTTTAACCAGGGGAAAGGATTCATTTTGACATCGGGCCAGGTCGGTTCAGATACTTTATTTTTTTTACCACATATATCATGTATTTGACAATCTAAGACGTTAAAGTGTGACCAAAAAAACAAACAAAGAAGAAATATGTAAAGAGGCAAATACTTTTTCATAGCACTTTCCATAAATGTACATAGACTATGTATGAGTTGTCACAAAATAATAATTTTAGGTGAAAAACGTTGGGATTACTGAAATACAAGTTTGTTAGCTGTATCCTAGCTTAGCTTGAGGTCAACACAGCCCACTTAAATGCGTGAAAAGGTTTTCAAAAAGCTATTATTGTCACCGTAGTGTGTTAAAAAAATAATGGTGGTAGAAATAGTCAAATGAACTCATCACTTGCTGGAGCAGCTGCTCATCACACTTTGTAGTTCCTGTTGATTTTAACATTTCCTCTACAATTAGGTTTAGAAATGTAAAAACTGCTTGGTTTGACTTATTAACATATTACCTAGCTTAATTTCCAATAACTTGCCTTATTTTGAAGGCCTTTCTGTTCTTTATTTTAAATGAAAACTTAAAACAAATGTTCACCAATTTTTATTTTGTATCTAATTCTCATAAATCTGTGTTGCATCTAAACTTTGCGTCACCCTTAATCAGTCAGAGCCGGCCGTCACAGTGTGGTTATCTGTGTAATTAGTGAAGTGAGTTAAAGCTGGCTTCCTCATTAAGTCTGCTAATTAGCTGGGAGGGGGCAGTAAGTCACTGATTCTCTGTTATTTCATAAATCTGATGCATTGTGAAAACTGTAAGTCTTGTTAAATTACAGGATGTTGTCTTAATGACCATTCAGAGTTTATGGGTTTCCTTTAGAAAAGCGATTCATATCTTCTACTGTTTTTTTCTTTTTCTTTTTCTTTTTGCGACAAATGGGTCAGATTCCAGGCCGGATTAGGGAGAAGCAGAAAATTTTACCTCATCCTGATCCCTCATTAAAAATATTCCCAACCAAGAAGTTGAGCCAATTAGACAAATTTAAGTTGACAGAGAGCAGAGGCCTGTTGAAGCCTGTGGGTTTAACAGAACCAGAACAACCTGCATGGTCCTGATGGATCAGGACCCTGATGGATGCTGACTTCAGCTGGTTGACACAGGAAAGGGTAAAATCTTCTACTTGCATCCTAAAACATGCGAGAGGTTCAGAAGATGCACTCACTGCTTCCCCTGGGGGTCCGTCTCTGCCGGCAGGACCATCAGGACCGGTCAAGCCCTAGAGATGAATAGCAGCATCATTACTCGTTCCTCTTTTTAGACAACCTCACCAACCTGCAGCTTTCTTGTGTAATTCTGTAAGACTTGAGGATTTTGGACCCTTACATCAATTCCTGGGAGTCCTGGCAGACCTGGTTTTCCTGGTCCTCCTGGTATTCCTGCTTTCCCTTTTGGGCCCTGCAAACGATCCAGGAGAAATTTAATAAAGTCTTTTCCAGGCAGATTAATGTGTATGTTCAAAACGCAAACAAATAAAGTATTTCTGTGTGCACCTGAATAATCCTCAGAAGTGCTTTTTGTCACTTTGTTTTAGTTTACTTATGCAACATAGGCAGAATTGAGAGATGAACAAAAAAGAGATAAAAAAGCTTCTTGGTCTTTCTGCATGGAGTTTGCATGTTCTGCCCTGCGATGGACTTTGACCTGTCCAGGTTGGACCCGCCTGTCCTAATGGCTGCTGGAAACTGGCACCAGCCCCTTGTGACCTTACAACAACAAGCGGATCTAGACAACGGATGATATTTACAAATGCTTAAACCATCTGTGGTAGAAACGGTTTCAAACAGCGACATCAGTCAGTTTTTTGAGTTTTACAAATGCTATCCAGTTTTTCAGAGTAGTTTTACTACTACTGTACTTTTAACTTCTACTTGTCTGGTAACATTTTTAAGTATTGCGACTCAGGTACTGCTTCAAGCTGGTCCTTCACCTCCAGTAACTTCACTCAGTGACAAACAAAGATGCTTTAACCAAAAACGCACCATTTCATGTCAAAGTGGGGTTTCTTGTTTCTACACAAGCTTCATTGTTCTACTTTTATTTCCTATTTAATAAGCCTCTGCTACTTGGAGGTCAGGTAAATGATGTATATCGTCGTTATTCTGACATACCGACGTCATAGTTATTGGTTCAGGTGCTTTATGTTGTGGAAAAGTGAGCTTAGGAAACGTGTGTTTCCTCGACTTGAATTTGTTCCTTTGTAATAATTTGTTCTTTATTTTAGTTTGTATTATACCAAATCATTGTAGCATTGGATGCTATTAGCAAACACTCAGTACTTCTGCAACCTTTTTGCCAAATATGTTTTTTTAATCTTGCATGTTTTGATAACTTTTTACTTTTACTTGAGCAAAATATATTAAATAGTTTTTTGACTGTCACCTCACCTTCGAGTTTATTGTTAGCGCAATAAATCACATAATAAATTTGTTCTCTGTCATAATAAATAACAATATAATTGGCCCTCCTTAACATAATCTCCTGGAGAAATTGAAACTTTTCTTTGTATTTCAAATCAATAACTTTTTTGTATTTTATAATAGGAAAATCTGAAAAAAAAAGGCTAAAAATAATTTATAAAAATGATTTTAATTTATTGCAACGGGACATGAAAATGTCACATCTCTAAATAAAACCTCTTGTGTCCTTCCAGTTTGTCGTGATGACTGGATTACTTACAGCTTTCCCTGGCAACCCAGGAGGTCCTGGTTTCCCCTGACAACCAGAAAAAAAAAGAAAAGGTAAGTTAGATTTCTTTCACAGCATTTTCAGTGTTAAACAAAATGACTTCCTCTCAGGTGTGCAGCTTTCCGGCGGTTGGCTGCGTCTTAATCATGCATAACCCAAGCTAAGAGCATCAGCTGCTGCACTGTTCAGTGTTTAACTTCTCTGCCAGCGGAGAACAAACGGCTCCAAGCAGAAGCGCCACGGACTGGTCACATGTTCAGGCCCTCGGTGCGGTCTGAAGACCGTGCGGGGAGGAGGTGCGAGCTGAAACCCTAGATGCTCTCACAGGGCTGGGGAATGTATGAATGGGTCGTCTGTGTGCCCAAAGTTTACCGGAGACGTAAAAATATTCAGAGCTAAAACGGGATGAAATGTTCTGATATCGGTAGACGTTTAAAAAAGCAAACGGTTCTTCTGTGTTAAACAAAACTGAGAATTCATAGGTAAAAACACAATGGAGGCAAAATCACATAAAAATGCATGGGAAAATAAAGATTAAGGATGAGTATTTTAGTGTATTTCACTAAGATGATGCAATAAAATGAAATTATTTAACCAGGATTCACAGTTGCTAAGTAAGAACAATAAACCCAGACTTTTGAGACACACCTTTAAGCCCTGCCTACCCAAATCCAACAGGTAATCATTTAATAAACGCAGGCGGAGTAGCGGGAGGAGTCAGACTGATGAAACGTTTCATTTTTTTTAGACATTTCACTCCATTTATGCACAAGCAAGAAAAAGAAAAGCAACTGGAATCTAAAATTAAAAATGCACCCTGAGAAAATGTTCTCATTTGTAGGCAGATGGAGGCGACTGATAACCAAGAGGGGCTAAATCCAAACTTCTGCAGTCGTGATACAACATACAAAATAAATAACTAAACATTGGTCATTGAGGTTTGTTAAAAATAATTACAAGTGTGAGGGCAGTTAGCCAGTTTGAGGCATAGAGAGAACAGCAAATATACCTCCGCATGTGCCACCGAAACACAAATAATGTAAGAACTGCAGAGTCTTTCTGAGGCAGAAGTTTGTTTTTCCAATAGTTTAATGAGAGCCAGTTAGTCTGATCAGTACTGGTTTACAGTCCAGGTTCCAGACAAACTCCAGCAGCACATCTAGTATCTGGTCAACTCACATCAGTGCCGTCCTTTCCTGCTTGTCCTGGTGGTCCTGGCGGTCCTTGGGGGCCAGGCCTCTGCAAGATAAAACACAATAAAGCTGGAAGCTTGTGCCTGAAAACAAAGTCTAGATATGATATAGGCAAATGTTATCATGTCAGAACTCTCAACAAGACAGGTTTGATTCAAATCCTGGAATATAGAATCAAATAAATCCCAAAACACCGTGAAAACGATTCAGAGAATTCAAATAGATCATGCTTTAAACCTCCTGTGTTAATAGTATTCTACATAAAAATATCAGTGTTCCTTTTGCTCAGATTATTGAATAAATGCGCCTCTTTGAAGACTTTGCAGAACTGAGCTGCTGTATGAACAGAGGCTGCATTGTGTGCACTGATCTCCAGTCTGCACATTCCACAGGTCCAGGGGAAACGTTTACCTCCGACTGCGGCAGCTGCCGAGCCACCGGTTCACATTTGCTCATCAAATGAACAGATTCATGGTTTAAAACGGCAAAAATGCGCATACACGGAACACAGAACAGAATTGTAGCTCTGTACTTTCATTGAGACTTTTCTGAATTTGAATTTAACTGAATGCAGAAAGTGCAGGTAAACACATAATCGTTACAAGAAAGCAGAAATGCAAAAAATAAGGCCTTTGAGTAATCATCCTCACGACACGAGGAAACCATCACCACACTGAGTTACACAGCAGGTGTGTGCAGCAGCTGCCTGACGAGCCTTACCTGGGCTGAGGACGACAGCAGCTGGCAGAGGAAGAGCACCCAAAGAGCAGAGAACACCGTCATCGTCCACGCTTGTCCTCACAGGCCAGCGTTTAATGGAAAAGAGGTCAAATCCTCCGGACTCTTCTCCTCCCCCCCCAACAGCGGAGCCTTCCTTCACCTGACGGCGCGCAGCTCCTGAATGGCTTTCTCTTTGCTCCCAGATAAACCCGAGCCTCCAGCTCCGGCTGTCCGCACACAGAGGAGGGGGACCCCCAGCTTGGACTCTCAAGAAAGTGGGCTGAGCTAAAAAAAAATGTTAAAAAACATCAACTGACCAATCAGAAAGTGGCCAAAAACAAACGGAATGAGGACGTTTCATTTTGTCTGCTTTCAACCACAAACTTCGAGCTACTTTGTCTGGATTTCTGAGTGACAGAGCAACAAGGCAAAATTCATAACATGAAGGGAAATCATTTATTTTAAATTATTTACAAACAACAGTAGAACATGCTGCCATTTAGAAGTTGAGTAAAAAAGTAGAGTATGCATGCTTAAGTTAGTGAACATCAAAGTGGAAAGAGATTAAGCAAAAAGTTCATGTCAGGAACAACCTGACCTGATCAAAATAAGAAAACTGTTCACCTTTAAAAACTCTAAATCTCTGAATCAATCTGACTTTCCCATCATTTTCTCTTAGGTATTCACTGTCCTGACCTCCTGATGGAAAAGAATGTCCTTGAAGAGCTGCATAAGTAAGACTTTAATTTTATAAAAGATCCTGAAGGGATTGGAAAAAAAAATAAACTGGTTTGAATGAAAATCCATTAACATGTTTTGAGCCGTAGGACGGATGCACAGTTGGCTGGAGTCTTTCATGACTCCGTATTCATGAGTGGGTTCTCTCTGGGTACTCCAGCTTCCTCCATGATCATGACTGTTTGGTTCATTTTCTCTCTAAACTGTGCTTAGGTTAGAGTAAATGTGCGTTGTCGTTTGTCCTGTGATAGATTGTTGACCTGCCTTAATACTATTCTCACTCTTGTTTCTTCCTTTAGCTAAACTTTGTACCTGGTTATGATTCACAAGCACAGATAAGTTCTGAGTTTTGTATCTATGGAGAAAAGGAGATTATACTGCAAACAAAATTCAGTAATATAGATGGGAGTTTACAGTAAGGTTGGCATAACACAATATAATAACCACATAACTAGCTTAAGAGTATTCTCATGATTTCTGCAGTTTGATTAATATGAGTTTCCTGTATAAACTGAAGACAAAAAAAGAACAGCATTAAACTTAACTTGAGCAACTACAAGTGATATTTTTTTTACTTTTGCATCAAACTCCAGTCATTTTAGGTAATTAACTTTCAACACATTCTGGCTGCTGTTAGCAAAGAGACCCTGTATTCAAATATATAAGATAAGTCAGCAGCAAGTTAACAAGCATTAAAGGTTCTTTGGACTTTAACAAATCTTAACTTCAAACAGATCATTTTCAGAAAATAGGATGACTTTATTCAGTTCTCATAACAGCCAAGTGTGTAACTGGGAAATTATTGTAAAGGTCTATTCAGGTAAAATTATACAGCAACTTCAACAAGTCATAGCAGAAATCAGTGCAAATATAAAAGGATGCCTGATCACACCGGATCTTCCATTTTCATGGACTGCACCGATTTCAAAGGAACATACAGAGTTTAAGTTGCAGCCAAAGCATTTCTCGTTTCATTCAAGACAAACACACTGTACAATCAACCAGTCTCATCACATTTGTTTGTTTTTTTTTGTGTTTTTTTTTTTTTGGCAAGGCTTTCAGCTTCAATCAACTTCCTAAATCAGCATGACAGCATACAGTATGCGCAGCATTTTCTGAAATACGACTTCGACTTCATTTAAACAGCAGGATTTAAAAAAAACACATTGTTTTACAAACACAAAAACAGCCCAAAGAGAGAAACAAGTTCATAAAAATCAGTTAAATCTCAGTGCAAAAAAATGTGGCTAAAATGAAATAAAACCCCCTTTTGACCCGCATTTAAATCTGGATGCAGAGATATTAAGTTTTCTGCTGCAGTTAATTTCCACCCTAAGCATAAAAGAGGTGCATCTAAATAAATTTAAACTTCATTTATTTGAATAATTGAATTTGAGTTATATTCATTACATACACATTTTAAATATTGTGGCAGATAATAAAAATGCAAAATTCAGCTTAAAAATAGGGGATTACATAAGACCAAGTAAAAAAAAAAAAAAAGTATTTTTAATAAATTATATCTATATAAACACTCCAATCCTTGCTTAGGGATATTTTTACATGAATTACTGCATCAGTGAAGATAACCAGCCTGTGCTGATGTTTTAAGGAAGCTCAGGTTGCTCTAATTAGGGCTAAAACATTGATACTAGATCTGCTTCATGTAATCTCATTTTTTTCTTCCACTAAACTTTCAATCAATATGCCTGGATACAACAATCTGAATAGCATTTTGACCCTCTTTGTGGACGCATCAATATCAAGTCAGCAGTCTTCCCTATGGTTTTGTAGACCATAAACTAACATTTCTGTACATAAAAAATGCTTTATTTGATCTTATGTAATATCCCAAATTTCTCACCCTTACTCAAACAAAAAACTGAATACATTACATTTTAGTGTGATTAGTTTTCTATGTTTGAAATCATTTTTTATTCTAATTTTCTAAGAAACTGAACTTTTGATTTTTATTAGATGTAAACCCTCAAAATTAAAACCAAGTAAGAATATTGGAATATATGAAACCAGGGTACGTTTTTAACTCTGAACTGAATTTCTGAAATAAATTAAACTCTTCCATGATGTTCAAATTTGTTGGGATGCACGTCTGTATGTAGTGAATCTGTCCGATGTTTCATCGTCAAAGAAAAAAATCTATTTTAGTTAAACGACTGCCTTGTTCAGCTGATAAAAATATACATAAAACAACAATTAAATCACTTCTTTTCATCACAGCTGCGAATCTCAGCATCAGAGAACTTTTTTCCTGTTTTGAAACCACTTCA
The DNA here is from genome assembly GCF_001443285.1 of Poecilia latipinna. NCBI lineage: Eukaryota > Metazoa > Chordata > Actinopteri > Cyprinodontiformes > Poeciliidae > Poecilia > Poecilia latipinna. The sequence goes on along the minus strand of NW_015112673.1, from coordinate 723,519 downwards.
TGTGATTAAATCTATGGCATCCGATTAACGTATTGCTGCTTTTGGTCTTTTCAGTTTTTGTCTTGAAAGTTTTAAGAAATCCAAATGTAGAATACCGTAATTCATTTAAAGTGAAAAGAATGAATAATAGCTTAACATCAAATATAGTAGAAATAAGGCCTAGAAAATGTCCTGTCAGACTCGGTCCTTTTAATACATAAAATCTAAGTTTATATGAATTTCCGTCTGTCACTACTTATTCATGAGGCTCCCTCGTTGTGATTGGAGCTTGAAGGGGTTGAATCCATGGGAACGTCCTCCGACTCAGTCCCGTTGCTCTGTCCTTCCAGGTCTTTGCCGCTCTGCATCCCGTTTGAAGCCAAACTATTTTCCTGCGACATCTCGTCTTCTTTTTGATCCGACGGTTGAATAAAATCCGTCCTTGGGATCTTTTCCTCCCTTTCAGAAGACAGAGAGGGTGAGTGTTTTGAGGTCTTAAGAGGAGTGTGAACTGAAGGGCTTGTTTGACCTGCAGATTTATTAGGAGCAGCCTTTTCCTGCACCAGGCCGGCGGCAGCAGTAGCAGGGTCATCATTTGGCAGATCCTCGTCGTCTTCCCTTTTCTTTTTTGGAGGTTTTTCAGTCTCTCCATCAGCACCGGTTTGCATAACGTCCAGATCTTGAACGGCGTCCTTGGCGTTGCTGGTAGATTTCTGCTCACTGTCTGCAGTGGCCTCGTTCTTTGTGATGCCGCCGTCTAGACTGGGGGACTGATCCATTTCATCGTCGTCGTCGTCATCATCATTTGGAAATTCATTTCCATTGCTCATATTTCCAAGGTTGTCCACGTTTCCATTCCCGACAGCCTCTGAATCTGCTGGTGGCTCATCAGACTCCTCCGCCTGTTTGCTCTTGTCTTTAATTTTATCACTTCCTTTCGGAGTCTTGGTAACATTATTCACCCCATCTTCTTTCTGCTGCACTGCTGCATCCCCGTCTTTTTTACTGTGCGAGACGTCCTCTTTCCCGTCTCCATTCCCGACAACGTCATTGTTTTTGAGGCTCTTCCTGAACTGTTTCTGGATCTTTCTGGGGCACCACACAAACTTGTCCTTCGGCTCGTAGTGGTGGTAAGCGAAGCGCACGAGATCCTGGCGTTCCTGCTTTTCCAGTACGGCGAACAGGAAGTAGTCCAACACGCTGCGCTTAACGTTACTCAGCGTCTTCTTGACCAGAGTCTCTTCCAGGAAGAAGCGCACAAGCGGAGCCTGGTAGTGCTTGAAGCCGAGCTCCCCGAGGCTTTTCAGGATGCGAGTTATCCGGAGGTTGTTGTGCATATTTCTGCAACACACCAGACAGATGAAGCTGGAATTACTGACAAAACCATCAAGATATGAGAATTTACTGAAATCAGTGTTTACCTCTCCAGGTTTCCAAAACGTTCCTTCCAGTTTTCTGCACGCTTCACTTCCCCCGTCTCTTTGTTGACCAGACGTATGCCGTAGAAACCCAACATGAGTTCATACGCCTCCACCAGCCTCCTTTTGGCATCCTCATTCTTCTTGAAAGCCTTTTAAGTTGAAAACGTGCATAAATTCAAAAGATTTAAAGAGACGAGGATCATAGAAACACTGCTGTTTTGTTTTAGTATCCCATTGGTCTTTTGATGTATAAGATATTGTGACTTTTCTGGGTCGTACATTTGGCTTCTTGGTGCCGATGAGAAATAAGTTATCCAAATGTGGAGGTAAGTGGGTAGATAAGAAACTAATTAAAAAAAAAAAATCACAATTAAAACATTAGAAAAATGGAAAGTAAATGTAAAAGGTAAAAATATAGAAAATAGTTGACATTTTTAAATAAATGAAAAGTCTTCTACATTTAGTTTATCTCCCTAACTTGATTTCATCATGTTCAACAGTTTGGTGAAGGGAAGATAACAGGTTACAATGGCTCTGATGAAGGCCGAACGCGATGAGTTAGTTGATTTTTCATCAAGAGCGCCGTGTAGGACCTGCTTCATAATGTGAATTTGAACATTTTAAACTGACTTAGTGTTTCACACAGAGGCCTTAATTTGTTTGTTCGCATCTGCAAACTTTGCAACCAGTTTGTGTCAAATTAAGCCACATAAACAACACCAGCAGGAATTTCCATTCTCATTCAGAAGAGGATCCACTCATGTATTTTTATAGCTGTTTGTAAAGTGCCAGGGCAAAAAAATACATGAACCGCAACCTATTATCTAAAGCACTCCACACCAAACTAATGCCACAATAGCTGCTAATAATAAAACACAAATGGATGAAGACACACCTGCTTTATTTTGAGAACCAAATGTACAAATTTGTTTAATATTTCAGTCTATTTTTTGTATTTCCTCAATGATTTAATTCTTCACTAAGCACAAAGTAAAAGCTCTAAATTATTTACATGTTTTATATCTCTTCTCCTTTATGACATGATGTTGTGCTCTAGAAGAAGGATTCAGCAATAAGCAAATAGTTTAGATTCCCAGAAATAAGTACATCAAGATAAAAGTGAAAATACCTAATCAAGGTAGTTGGATAGGTGAGTTACATGACTGAATAATAAAACATCTGAATTTCAAAATGTCCAAAAAATAGATGTGGAGGATTACATGACATTATATCCAGCATGCAATGTAGAAAGCACTGCATGGAAACAACAGTTTGTATAGTACCCATAAGAACACTTTTATTACAAACGAAAAATTAGCACTCCAAGCATACAATATTTACAAACAGGAAATATTGCTAGTGTGAACACGTTCACCGTGTCCATAGATGTGGTTTTGCTATTACAGGGCTGTTAAGAGAGCAGGCTGCAGCCTCCCAACGCCTCCACACCAGCTTAACACACACTTGATCTATCTTTTCCTCAGTTTGTACCATCTCTTGTTTTGCACTGCAGTCCAAAAAGCCCAGTTGATAGCAGCAGCTTTTTTTTAAAACAGTTAGTAGTTGAATTAAGTTGTGTAAAAAAAAAAAAAAAAAGAGGTTGCAAATAGATATCAATGTATTATGAACTTTTTGGTAGGGAATCTTTTTGGTAGGGAATCTTTTTGGTAGGGAATTTATTTATATTAGGAATTTTGTCAACATTTTAATACTTAAATAAACCCTTTTCTGTGAAACAGCTTAAAATAAAACTTTGAAATAACACCAATATCATGTCTCAATGTTGAAAATTAACAGAACTGCAGAATTTCAAGGTCATGTAGACTACATTTTTTGCTGAAAAAGTAAATGTTTATACATTGGCTGATTTTTAGTAAATATTTAAATACAGGAAGTAAAAGACAATTAGGTCATTTAAAAAATATGGCAGTCCTAAATTTTAAAGAGCAACAAACCTGTTTAAAGTCATAGTCCAGTAGTAACTTACCTCAATTTCCTTCTTGGTGAGCTCTGAAGCCATATAATTAACCCCTGGTTCTCGTAGTGGAAACAACCTCGTAGATGATTGAAGAGAGAAGAAACGGCAATTACTGAAACTGATTTATGGATATGCTACAAGCTGATCTTTGTAAACGCAATAAAATGAAGTATTTCTATTTTCTTTATCCCAAAAAGCTAACAACAATGCAGAAAATGTCAAATCCAAACATATATAGCTTTAAATGTATTTAAAAATATATATTTTTGTCTTTTTATCTACAGATTTGGCTTAATGATTGAGGAAGATCTGACATTACACACACAGGAAACGCTTTACTTCTTGACATGGTGTCGTCAGAATTAAAATTGTTCAACCCCAAAAAAGCTCGAGCAGCATTGGTCCGCCGTTGTCCTCAAGGCAGAGTCTTTTAAATGCTCCAACACATCTGGAGAAAATCAATTTATCTAAAGCTTAAACTTCATTTCCCTTCAAATTTTAAAAGGTGTGGTGAAGCATGAAAACAGCTAAAACCTGCAGGGCAGTGTGGCCAAAGAACCAGCATTGGGAAACTCTGATAAACGGCAAATATGACAAAATAGTGCAGCTGCTTTGTTTCTAATGCAGTTCTGTTTTTTGTTGCATTGAGACTGCATCCTGCAGCCTATGAAATATTCCATCCAAACAGTCTTTCCCAATTGCAATACTAAATAGAAACCAGTATTGTGTATCTCCAGTATATTCGAATAATGTTAAACACTCGTGTAATACATACCACTGGATGTAAGAGTGAACCCTCTCCAATTTTTTGTAGTCGTTTTTCCATTCTTTAAGAAAGGACTCAATATAGATATCTGTACCAAAAATAAAATATATATATAATTAGAACCAAACAAAAACATTTTAAAATACAAATACCAATCTTTTTAAAAAAAAAATAAATAAATAACTGTGTTACCATCAGGAGCAGATGGAAACTTGTTTAGGTAGAACTGTAGGTTGTTCATTTTGTCTTCTGAGCAATCATCATCTGTTAGATTCTGTAAGTATTAAAAAAGCTCATCATTACTTGCTCTAAACGGAAATGATTTTTTAATTGCCATGTATTACTTACAGGATATCCTCTTCTGTAATTCTGCATGTCTTTTGCTGCCCTCATATTTCTGGGTGTGTGATGCCACTGCAATGAAAAAAAATCTAATTAGTCTGCATCTAGTTGCAGCTAATTAGCGCATCAAAACTATGCAAGTTAAATAAAAGCAGGGAACAAATCGTGACTTCTGGTTATGTGATCTGCAAGGAATCTATTTAACAATGAAGCTGAAAAGCTCTTTAATAAATAATAAAACGGAAGCTTAGATAATAAAACGTAAACCAGATATTTTAAAAAAGGAAGTTACAATGGCTAGCTTAGCTAGTTAGCGAGGTTGCAGCAGTGAGGGAAAAGCTAACATTAGCTTTTCCATTACAGAACGTGCCTAAACGGAAGTGAAAGATAGCGGGACAGGGTTTTTGCGCGTTAAGACTGAGCTGGCCTGCAATCAAAGCACTTACTATTGCCCAGGAAGACTTGTTTTTGTCTTGATTTGACCGACGGCTCTGGCTCTCTCCGGCCGGGTCGTCTCCATCACTCTCTGTGTCCCATGTCGAGTCGTATTCACACACATAGTCGTCTTCCATTTTTTATTTTTTTGTAATTGAAAAAAAAATTAAGAGTATATAAAATCGTAACCTGGTTCGGTACTATAACCGGGTTTGAATCAGTTCTACTTTCATGTTCGGGTTAGAGACGGGGACGGCCCTGACCATCCGTCTCTGTTGCCTTCCGTCGTATAACGGCTGCAGTGATCACGCTGCCTTCACGTGCTTGCGCTGAGTAGGAAATGTGACAATTAACAAAAAGATTTACTGAGGAAAAGGGGTACTTAAATATTAGGTACTTTTTATATTAACGCAAAGAAATCTCTACTCTTACAAAGTGAGTCTCCAATGCGAACTCGCCTTTCTGATGATCGTCAGGCAACTACAATTGGAGTAACTGACAGTAATAATCAACCCAGCTAAATTCATCTAAAGTTTACCGTCAAAAACGATTTATTTGAGTTAATCACTTCTTCTTGTCATATGACTAAAGAGATCATTTATTTCAACGTGGTTCTATTTGGCACTCTTAATAGTATTTTTCCAAGGATTTTTAATTTCAGATTTACGACTGTACTTGAAGGCAATATAATTTCTGTGTTGGCTGTAAGTGTTAAAGTGCAAATCAGCTGAGTCAGACAGTTTATTTTAAGTAGAGAAAAAAAACTATTTTTTCCATCTCACAGTTATGTAACGACACAGCAAAAACATGCAGGTCAAGTGTATAATAACTCCATATAGATAAAATATGTGTAATCTGTTTTATAAATAAATTTAGGAATGTTTTAATTAAAACATAAAAATATTAGAACAGGCTATTTCCAAACCGAAACACAAAATCACAACTTTCATAATGATCAGTCTCATTTCAAATTTGAATAAATGTATTTCTTGAATTTATAAGTCCACTTGATTATATTTACATATCCAAAGTTTTCTCAGTCTCATTAACAAAGTTGCAAATTCTTTTTATTGGTCTCTATTAAATTTGAAGCAGAAGACTAAATACTTCCTCTCAAACAGTATGATCTAATTTCAAGATTAAGATGTAGATTTCTTCTCACACATCTAATACACAAAATGCAACAATGAAAAAGAATACAAATAAAGCAGTTAGCAATAGCTCATTTATTTTATTTAATAGTAAATTACAAAGTGCAACATAAACAAAAACCATAAAATCTAATGAGGAACTCCAAATGGAAGTGATAGTAGATATTCATAGTATGATTAATTGTTAAAGTTCTAACTTTAAATGTTCTATCCATGTTGTTTTATCTCTGAAACTCAAATGAGGTTCAATTATGTTGAGATTTTAAATCCTTGACTGAGGAAAAACTGTTTAAAGTGTTAATAAGGACAGACAAGGTAGAATATTGTTATGAAGATCATAAATAATGTATCTAAGAGCAGTAATCACTTGAACAAACACTAGTAAACAGTACAGACAGCAGTACAAATATCAAAATATATGCATGATGTTGTAGTGCAAATGATGTTGGAATACACATAATTTACAGGTTGTAAATTATCACTTTATGCAGATCGGTTTGTACCCTGATGTGCCCTTCTCTCTGGAACAAGATAAATCTAAATTATCAGACCACACAACTTTCTTCTGTTTCTCCGGAAACCAATTTTTATGTTCTTGGAAAGGTTACAAAGCCATTTTCAAAGTAACCCAGACAACCTGCAAATGGAGAAAACATAAAACAGAGGTAGACCTTCCCAGGCTGCCCAAATTACATCAAGAGCGCTCGGCTGATTCTCCCAAGAGGTCACATAAGAACAGAACAACATCTGAGCACTGCAGAGCTTACTAAACTCAACTAAGGTCGGTATTTAGAAAGAGACTGGGGGAGAGTAGGGATAATAACTATGTTATTCGTTAATAACAAATATGTTATTTGGACATGTTTTTCTCAACAGGAAATGCACTGAGCTGCTCTGACCTAGAAAGTCAGGAAGGAATTCAAATTGCAAGAGAAGAGATCTGCATCAGCCATAGAACGGACTGGACTGGTTGAGAACACTACACATAAGTAGACAGGTGTTACTACATGAGTTGAAGTCTGTTATGTTGACCTCAGTTTTTGGCCCAATTTACAGACCATTCAGGGTAGGGTTAGAGCTCTTTACATATTTCATCCATCTTCTTTACACCCTTGTCCCTTAGTGGGGTCGGGAGGGTTGCTGATGCCTATATCCAGCTAACGTTCTGGGCGAGAGGCGGGATACACCCTGGACAGGTCGCCAGTCTGTTGCAGGGCAATTTGGAGAGGCCAATTAACCTGACAGTCATGTTTTTGGACTGTGGGGAAAACCCACGCATGCAAACTCCATGCAGAAAGACCGGGGCTGGGAATTGAACCCAGAACCTTCTTGCTGCAAGGCAACAGCTCTACCAACTGCGCCACTGTGCAGCCTCTTTATATGTTTATACATATTTAAATGAATTAAGAATTTGTTTTGAAAACTCCCAGTGTCTCTCTGTCTTGTTTGTTAGGCTTGTAATATTTCACTCTGTGTAAAGACTATAACGAGTTTCACGTTCTGAAAGGAGTGACAAAAAGCATCAAACTTTTTCATAATAATCAAATGTTTTGAGATGTACCTGTAATGTGACTACAGCTGCTTACTGTGGTTCTATCCTTTTGGAGAGATGCACTCTCAGGAAAATCCAGTACAATAGCTGAGTTTAGAGGAGAAATTGGAAGTCAGTGCAACAGCATCCATCAACTTTTCCCAGAATTGGTGTACACTTGTAATTTATGGCATTTCTGCCCATAACCAGCATTTATTTGTGCTGTGCATGCTCTGTCTTCCTTATGTAGCCTGGATCTGTGGATAATATTCTCTACAGCAATAAACAGCTGATCAAGATAAAGAGGGTACTGTCAACAGAGGAAATGAATGAAACCTAGAGTAGAATCATACTGCTCCAGATAATAGAAAATGCTTTTAGTAGCAGGTATTTGATGGAATGGATTTGAAGAAAAAAATTAAGGAGAAGATTTTAAACAAGATGTAAAAAGCTTTGTCTACCACACATTTTTTGCAGTCTGTTGTGCTTGATAATTTTTAATTTATTTATTTATAATTATTTGGATGTATTTTTGTTTTACTCTTTATGTTGATTTCAATTCATATTAATATTTTACTCCGAGTTGTTTTCATATTTAATCTTATTTTACAGTTGTGTCTCTCTGATGTCCAGGAAGAACGTATATTAATCTTGAAGGCTCTCAGTTTCTGCTTAGCCATCTCTTACATTTGGAATAATCTGTATTTGTATGGGGAAATTTTTCTGCCACAGTACAAGAGCACAGGGAGAAACGACGACCTGAGCTTTCTGCCCCATGTTACACTAAACATCCGCTAGCAGTGTGCTACTGATCGCTAACAGCTACTGATCTTAGGCAGGAGTTTGTTCACCCAACCAACTCCCTACATCCAGTGCGTGGCGCAGGTTACTACAATCGATAGTGACCACACAGGCACACCCACTAGAAGGGATCAAACGCACCCAGTGCAACACTTTCTTTCTATTGGCTGAGAGGTTGCTAGGCGACGATGCATTTTTGTTCTAGAAACAAGCGGAAAATGTTTCGTAAGTGAGCAGAGAGTCGGCGCAGAGACTAAGTCTTGAGAGCGAGGAGAAGTTTTGAGAAGAAAGACGAAGTCCTGCTTTCAAAATAAACATGTAAGCAAAAGTATTAAAAGTTTTGATAGCAAAAGACATGAAATCCTGCTTTTCAGACTGAAAATGTGTGCTCTTGGATCATGGCAGAAAAATTCCCCCATACATTTGTGAACCTCTTCTGGGACTGAAAACACTCATATTGTTCACCAGAATGTAATTTGGTGGAGATGATTTTCCATCTCTTTCTTTTTTACCTGATCAATATCAGTTCCTCTTTCTCTTGTCATCCTTCAGCCACCTCCTTTTATTTACTTGGATACTTAATCAAATAGTGTGTGTGTTTGTGAAGTTCAAATTATGATAGATCATGTTTTCTTTTACTACAGTTGAGTGTTTGTTCACACCTGATTGTCACATTTGAAAGTATTTGTTAATACCAAAAGCTCTCACACAGCCTGATGAATGACATGCAAGACTATGCTTTAGCTTTTGATTTTTTTTAATAAATTGTGGGCAAGTGTTAAAATTAAGCTGAAGATGCCTAAGGGTGGATAATTCTTTAATTGTAGAAATATCTGTGTATACTTGTGCATACAATCCAAATAAGTACTTAATAAAGAATGGTAACATAGCTCTGTTTCTGTATTTTGCAGTGTCAGTGTAAGTCCACTCTGTAAAATCATTAAATGTGAGAAGTTTTTCTTGAGATTGATCCAAAGTTTTCAACATAAACATAATTTGTACAACACACACATTTATAGTCTGAAATCTGACCTCACTATTCGCCATGAGAGGCTGTGCTGTAAGAGCCGGCAGCAGAAACGAGGATATCAGAGGTGGCAACATGTAATTGTTCCACGTTCTTCATCTTTTGACTGTAATTGGACTGATACATTTATGCACCGGCTTATTTCACCATTAGAGGGTATAAATAGAATCCTGTGTTATCACTGGGGATTCGGTGTTGAAAAGATGCTGGTGTGGGTTACTATTTTTGCTCGCCGTTACTGTGGTAACCGCAGGGCTCTGCAGGCATCTGAGTGTTTGCTGTTGTTATTTTGTGCCTCTGCTTCATAAACCCCCCGTCACCTTTCTCTGTGTGAGATCAGCGAACGCGAGAGGATCCGATTCGCTCAGATTCACGTTACATATAAAACGTCTCGGTCACTGAAATACAAACGTTCCCTTTTCTGTTTAATGTTGCTGAGCGGAAAACTTTATACACAAAATGCAGAATAATAATAAAGCTGACAATAAAAAAAAAAATCAATTATTATTAATGGCAATTTCCAGTGAAGACTCAGACTTATAATATTACACCTAGCTGCTCAATGTTAATGCAGGTTAGATTTTTAGGCCTACTAGTCTATTTAGAGCATGTGGTAAAAAGCTGCCAAGCAAAGTTGTAATTGAGTTGCAGCAAACTTAGAAGGTGATTTGTTACTCTGCAGCAACTCAATTTTCTCACCACCAAGTGAGACTATAATCAGTCAGAACGCGCTTCGGCGGGGATCCTTCCTAACACAGTCAGACTCCACTGCGTTAGAAACCAGATATGAGCTGCAAAACTCACAAACTAAGAAATTTATGTGTATTTTTCTTTTTTATTTGGTCCATGCTTTACTGCTTTTTAAGAGAAATATTACTGAGTGGCACTAAAATACATGTTATGATAGCAAATCAGGCAGCAGTGCCTTTCTATTCTGTGTTGAATGTGTATTTTACTGAAAGTTAAATAGTTCAGTAGAGATTTTAAGCAATACAGTTACTTTTCTTTGGTTCATCTATTCTAGAAGAGTTGAGTGATAATGATATTTTAGAGTCCAAATCAAGGCCACACTTTGGTAAAGTAACAATCATCTGAACTGGAAATATACAATATAAAAATAAACAACCACTTAATACTTCAATATACGTTTTTATTGTAAAGAGATTAAATTAGTTTCTGCTGGCAGCAATGAAAAGTTTTATTTGTGTATATATTGATTAACGCAGCTTAAATTCTTCCACGTCAATCTTTCCATGCAGGTTTTAGTTGTTTCAGATTAATGTTAAAAAATATGATCAAAATGAAATTAACATGCCAGAACACTTTTCTGAAATATGAACGATAATTTTACTTAAAGAAGTTTGTGCTTTAAGAGAAACCCCCCCCCCCATATTTTTCATGCTTGTGATGCAAACTTCTGAGGGGGAAGAAGGAAGAAAATATAGTTTTACAAAACAAACTCTAAAAAGCATAATGTAGATTCATCTTTCACATGGGAGTGAATGTGTGATGTGTGCTCATCTGTTTTATTTTTATTGATAAGAACTGAAAACCATGTATATTAACGACCTGTTCCATCCAGTTTTTATAAGTAAAGCATGTCATGAGTGTTATATTTGTCCATTTTACACATTTCCATATTTAATTGAACACGGCAGAAATGAGAAACTGAAAAAGGCAAAGGGAAGCTCCACAACAGATTCTCAGCATCTCCTCTCCCAATCACCGCTAAGCTTCCCAGCCAGATGAATTCGTCAGTGAAACCAAATTAGTTCTTGAGAAGTTTATAATTAGATTTCTGCTCCAAAAAGTCTTATCGGGTGTTCATAATCTGCCCACTCTTTAATCAGAGGCGACCAGCAGATCAGTATCTCTGCATGGGCCTCCTGGTGAAAAGCCAACAATTTACACGTTTATCTCTTTTGAGATTCTTTCTGGGTTTTAATGGCCTGCCCTGCAGGCGCCGCCTTCATTTACAAATCCGTTCTGTCAGATTTACTTCTACACCAGATGTAATGTCAGAGTTTTTATTATTATTATTATTATTATTATTATTACAGATTTCATTTCTTCAACACAGGAAAAATATCTTCTGTCCACTGAATGTCTCTTGTGTCTTTAAAATGGCTTAGAAAATCTGTGGACGTTCAGAAAGTTTAGCCGAACTGGACATATCAGCTAATATTTAATAAATTTCTGCAAAGAATATTATTACAAACTTTTTAGCATGGCAAAGAAAATCTAATAATTGTCAGGGTTTTTTTTATGTGTCCTCATGGGAGACACGTTATTTAGATACGTTTTTTCCGATGAGATAATGATCGTAAAATTTCTTTAAAGATGGTTTTGGAACAGATGGAGCAGCCAAGCATCAGGCTTCTGGAAAATCTCCATTTCAACCTTACTAAGAATAGACAATAAGTCAGATTTGAGACAGGAAATCAACTAATTTAAGTTCATTGTGAAAAGACGAGTGCTCAGCCAAAAAAATTGTGGTGTCTCTGTAAGTTCCTAAAGTAAAATTAGTGTGGAGTGAATGTATGTCTCTAACCCTGTGGATATACTTTTCCTTTATGCGGATTAGATCAAATTTACAAAAACTTTTGCACCAAACACAGTAACTGCAGGTTGTTGGTGCAGCAACAACCAAAAATAAACATAAATTTCAAACCAGTGAGGCATGCATGTGAAGTTTCATTATTAGATGGTAATATACAGTGTGTCCATGTGTGTGTGTTTGTGTGTGTGTGTGTGTGCATGTGTGTGTGTGCGTGCTCGTGTCCTAATGCAATGTACCTTTGTGAGAACAGAGATAGCAGAGCTCATTAAGTGAAGCATCTATCTCTTTGAGTCAGTGTAGCCTCCCTCACTTTGTCCCACGTCTGTCGGCAGAGAAAAGGATGTGACTCAAAGCCGTCTGGATTGATTGGTGACTGTTGGCGCATCAGGTTTCTCTCTTATCAGCTGAGATATAATTGATTTATGGAGAGCTGGTTGAATCCAAACAAGGACATAAGTGTGCTGATTTAACCACTTAAGAGAAAAACAGGAGCACATGGAGCAGGATGCTCTGTGAGAACAAAAGAACATGTGAAAATCCGCCTGCATTATTCAGATGCAGCTTCTTTTCCTCGTCTCTTTGTTTCTTTCTTCCTTCATTTATGTTTCTTTCTGTCTTTCTTTCATTCCCTCTTTCCCTCCTTCTTTCTTCTTCCTCACATTCGGCTAAAACAAAAGCTGTGATGCATTGATGATATCATTTACCAGCCAAGAGCCATGATCATTACGTTTCTATTAGCTTCATCCTAACTGATGGCCAAAGTCTGTGCCTCGGATACAAGTGCAGTCACCATGGCAACCGGCATCACCTACAGTAAGGAAGCATCTAGCCAACCTGTTTTGTTCACTCACATTGCACATGTTGTGCCACCTCTTTAATATTGAAAATAAATAAATAAAAACTCAGCATGTTTCTCTACTCAAATTCTTTTAAGAATGTGATGCTAAAAAATGTTTCATCCTTTTTTTTTATCAGTATAGTAAACATTATCAGTATACTGCAGTGAAGAATTCATTCTATTGGCATTTTTTCCCCCTTTTCATTTAAAATCTGTTTGGATAAAATGCTTTAACTTAGTCATTTGATAATTAAAACTGGCAGCAATACCATTTAATTTAGTTTTATTGGTCACAAATCAAAAGTGTATTATTTTGAAGCTTTAAAATAATTGGTTCCAAATATTAGCTTTTGATTTAGCTTTAAGCTGGTTTAGCATTTTGTTTTGACACCTCTATGGAAGTCCAAAAATAACAAAATTAAATAAAAATAAAGTAATAATAAAGTAGTATTAAAATGTGCCCTTCACCTATCCATATGATGCATCTCTCCAGCGGTACAAGAAGCAGTGTACAGTCTGCACACACACACACAGACACACACTCTCTCTCCTGAGGACAATCCACAGTTACCAATGAATCTAAAAGTTATACAAGCTCAATGCAGAAAACCCCGGTGTGAACAATTTATAAACCATCTTAATTAGTTTCTGTAATGAAAATACGTTATATTTTTCATTTAGCATGAGAAAACGCCCTGCTGCAGCCACTGTCTTACCTCACATTGACTACAAAGAAATAATTTATTAGAAATCTCCTGTTGTCTACAGATGTTGGGAACAGTTTATCATGGAGCACCGAAAATCAATAGGAATAAACTGTTTGGTTAAATATTTTACACATGCAAAACTTTGCACCACTACTATTTTACCTATCTTTGTGTGTTACTCAAATAGAGCCACTAAAATCTCAACTCACTGTAATATTAAGAAGAAAACAGAAGGCATCATTAAACGGTTGTTCTTGTTTTTCATGCTTTTCTTCCATTGTTTTTAATTTAAGTTAATGTAAAGCATTGCGTCTTGTTTGTTTAACCAATAATCTTGTCGTATCTGAAAAAAAAAAAGGTTTACTATCATTGTTATTATAATTAGTGGGACATTGTGGTACTGTATATTTCAAAGTCTACAACTGACTGAAATCCGCAGGTTGCTGTCCGTGGTGCTGAAGCCTCTCCAAACACACACCTACATTAAGGACAGCCTTTCAGTGGAGGCTGCTTTGCGCATGCGATGAAGTAATGCGGGGCCACTTGTTTAAACAGATGGCCACATCAAGAGCAGGTAGGCTGCATGCGCATTTTTATACATACGCTGAAAACCGTTCAAACCGCGCTTGCAGGCTTTATTTTCCTGCCTGCCCGCCTCCGCTGCTTTGGTTGAAAGCAACAGGCTGCAGCACCGATGTGATGCCTGTACGCTGAAAAGCCGCACCACCTGTAACTGCAGCCTCCCCACCTCTCCTCCGTCCTCCGGACTCCCCATGCCGACACCGAGGATGAAGAAGCAGAACGTCCGGACCCTCTCGCTCATCCTCTGCATGTTCTCCTACCTGCTGGTCGGCGCCGCGGTGTTTGACGCGCTGGAGTCCGAGTCGGAGAACTCCCGCAGGCGCATCTTGGAGCAGAAGCGCAGTGAGATGAAGAGGAAGTACCGCTTCTCCGAGGACGATTACCGCGAAATCGAGCGAGTGGTGCTGCAAGCGGAGCCCCACCGCGCCGGGAGGCAGTGGAAATTTGCTGGCTCCTTTTATTTTGCCATTACGGTCATCACGACCATAGGTAAGTTGGGGCGCAGCTTTTTCCCCCTCCTTTCTTTGGAAGTATGGATGTTTTACTTTAATTCAGCTGAATTTCAAAGAAATATTTGCCTCATGCTGTACCGCCTACTGTTGCTACAATATTCCTCTTCCTTCTGTTTACCTCTCTGCATTAAGGGTATGGGCATGCTGCACCAGGAACAGACGCAGGAAAAGTCTTCTGCATGTTCTACGCTGTTCTAGGCATTCCTCTCACTCTTGTGATGTTCCAGAGCCTCGGAGAGAGAATGAACACGTTCGTCCGCTACCTCCTCCACAAAATGAAGCAGTGCCTGGGTTTCAGACACACCGAGGTGTCCATGGAGAACATGGTCCTGGTGGGCTTCCTGTCCTGCATTGGAACACTGTGTGTGGGAGCCGCAGCCTTTTCCCACTTCGAGGGATGGAGCTTTTTCCATGCGTACTACTACTGCTTCATTACCCTCACCACTATTGGCTTTGGGGACTTTGTGGCCCTGCAGAAGAAGGAGGACCTCCAGGAGAAAACGCCTTACGTCGCCTTCAGCTTCATGTACATTCTGGTGGGGCTGACGGTAATCGGAGCTTTTCTCAATTTGGTGGTCCTGCGTTTCCTCACCATGAACACCGAGGATGAAAGACGGGATGCTCAGGAGAGAGCTTCGCTGAAGAGGGACAGGGGTCTTTTAGAGGGGCCCACCGGCCCCCGCGTTGTAGGTGAACAGAGCCGAGATAGCCGCAGGGAGAGGACCGGCAGGGACAGCATGGTGCACGGCCGCAGCCACAGCACACTCTTCCTCCCCATGCAGGAGGGAACCAGTCGCACCAACCTCATCCCTTCCCCAGCTGAGGACACAGAGAGGCAGGAAAGTCCCTGCAGGCACAGGCTGCATTTTCGGATCAAGCCAGGCAGACGGAGGGAGGAGACGAGCGTCAGCTCCCTCTGCTCCTCCTGCGTGTGTTATCGCTCAGAGGTTTGTGACGACCCCGTGGTGAACCGCAGCAAACACCACGGAGGCCACATGAACTCAGTTTACTACAACTCAGTCTCCTATAGGATCGAGGGCTGCTCGTCGAGATCCAGGGACAATACTGGACTCTCCTCCCCTGGAAGCACACTGTCGCCTGAGCACAGCTTCCAGGAGTTCAGTAGTTTAAGGAGGAAGTCGGTGTAAAGGGCATTATTGTAAGGGGGGCAGGGGGAGTCTGCAACGACAGTAAACTGTATCTATTTATTTGTTAGATTTTATTTTGCGCATGACAGAATTCTGTTTGTTGAATAAACTGTCTCTTGTAGCTACTGAAACTGATTTTATTCATAAAGCAAGAATGTCTTTCCTCCTTGTTACTACTGTACAAATATATATATATGTTGTGGGTTCTGCTATTTTGCTTGCATGTAGCAATGCATGCTAAAAAGAATGTAAAGCACTCAATGTGAATGCAGGAGAGCTACATTTAAAGTTCTTTTTTTTTCTTTTGCCAAGTTTAACACAGAGATGAAGACTCAAATCTTTGACTTAAAGACTTTGCATTCTCTGCAGTAACTGAGGAATCTGTCGGTTTATTCAAAGAACAAATTTAGTCCAAATCAGAACATTTCAAACTTCACAGCAAAGTGAAGAGCAGAACTCTGTTCTGAAGTTGACAAAATACAACATTTCCACTTTTTCCTGGTTGTCATTGATGACAACCAGCTCAAATTTCTGATGAAAATAAACATTATTTCCACACGATATGTTGAGAACAAGCTGCAAAAACTCAATCATGTCATCCTTTCCTCACAGCTCCAGGAGAGAGAACACATTTCTTGGTTTATGCAGAGTATGTAAAGGTGACTTCAGACTCGACTTGCACTCGAGGTTTGGGACTCGAGTCTCATTTAATGGAGGTGAAGAGTTAACCTGTAGCTCATTTTAGTAGATGACTAATAATGATACCTAGTAAAGTTTAAAGTTGGTCTGTTTTGGTTTCATGCTAAAACTGATCATCATTTAGTTCAGTAAGTAAGACGACAGCGTAGCTCTGATGCAATAGGGTTGCGTTCGATTAATTAATCAGGGATGTTTACAGACCATGGACCATTAATGGCTCATAGCTACTGGTTCATATCTAATGTAGCATCATAATAATGACTATATGGATGTCTCTTATTTTGAGCTGTGACTCTGGGTTATTTGAGAACGCACTCAGTTTACCTCCAACGTCTTTTTTAGATTGGTAACAGCATTAAAAAGTAGGGGTGGGCAATACAGACTTAAAAGTTTTATCACAATATTTTGTACAATTGTGATTATTTTTTATCAACAAAAGTGACAATACGAACTATGTATTACTTCAGTTTAACTTAATAGCTGTTGACTGTATGACAGAACAATTGTAGCTCCACAAACACAAATACTGCACTTAAGGAACGCCAGTCACACAAAGGTCACAGTAACTGCGTTTAGTCATATTTTCAATTTGATTAATGTTTATTGATCTGGACAATAAGGACAGTATTTTTTAAGCATCAATAATTTTAATTTATCATGACAACAATAGATCAAAATCCTTATCATGATAAGAAATTCATCAGGAGAATGATAAACGATACGATAAATTCTCACCTCCATTGCAAAGATTTGTACTGTCCTGATTCATTGAGCAATTTCATATTTTATTTGGGGAGACATTTTGTATCTCACAATTAGGGCTCATAATAATGAGTTATATCCATAACAGTAACTCTGTGGTTTATGCCATGCATCAATGTGAGAACGTTCACAGTATTTAGAGACTCGTGACGTGACTTGAACTTGGAAAAATGACTTGTGAACATCTCTGCTTCAATAAAAGGAATGGGTATTTTGCTTACCAATGAAGAGACTTAAAAAAAAAAAAAAAAACCTCAGAGGGCTCTTGCTTAAAGAAAAGTCTTACATTTTCCTGCCATAGAAAGATGATGTCATAATTATAGTTTTATATTTAAAAAGCCTTAAAGATGTTTGACCAAGCACATCAGATAAGTGACTATTTTACACACGGCGAGAATAATACAATATTTTATTACCTGACATTGGAGTGAGGTGGTGAACACTCCGATGAATAAAAAACTTCATGTTGGTAGTTGAACTAAAGTGGATGTAGCTTGTAACATATATGTAGCAGGTTATTAAGGTCTGCAGAAGTTTTCATCGTCCAGCGACTGAAGGTGTTGTTGTCCTGACTGATGTCATTCTCTTCCAGTATTGTTTGACTAAACCAAATGAGCGTACCGTTGAATGTGGTTTTTTATTTAGACTCTTTCTTATTGTACGTTGTTATATGATTTTTTTTTAAGATTCTGTATTCATTTGTCTTCCCTTCAAATGTGTGTTTTTACTTTCAGAGAATAAAACCTTGTAACTATTAGTCTGACCATCAGTTGAACTGACTTGAATTAAGCTAAAATAGCAGGAAGACTCTGAAAATAAAATAATTATTGGTGTTGTGAGAAATCCTGTTTGGATGGACGTCAAGAAATACTCGTTAAAGTAAATGATCTTAGTTCATGTGTGTAACCTTTGCAGTAATTTTTCTAATCTAGTTTCTTTTCTCCTAAAATCTAAACATGAATGTTGAAAGAATTAATTTTCAACTTCGATAATAATACAGTTTTACTTATCTTGACTTTTTGGTTTTTATTCTCCATCACATTTTTGTTTGTTTCGCCTTCATGCACCTGAGGTAGAGACCAGAATCCAACATTTTCTGCAAGGTAGTTTGTAGAACTTTTATCAATTTGGTATTAAGTCCAATTGAGAACCGAACAAAACATTTAGAGACCACCAGACAGTCTGAAGATGACCTTTCTGGTCAGACAGCAGCTGTGTGTCAAGATGTACCCCTCTGACAGAGGGTAGTAACTGGTAGCGCAGAGGTCCAAATATGGTTTCCAAGCCCTTTTTATGGTTCAGGTTGACCAGAGCTGGTGGAGTAAATGTGACCCACTTAAGAGTTCTTTCTTTTTTGCCTCTCCAAACATTTGTTACTGCAAACAAACAGGCCAATAAATGGATCTAATTGACATTTGTATTATGACACTTTGAAAAATGTCACACTTAGCTGAATTATTGATGCGTGACCATCAGACAATAGGGCGCTTTCTGAACTAGTCAACAATTACACAAAGGATGTGAAAAAGAAAAACAAAGCATAATGAGGGAGAATATTCTCTGAGACAAAGGCAGAACACATTGTAAACACTATTCCAGACATCAGCCTGAACAAGTTTTAGAAACCGACAGGCCAACACTGAACCAAGATGTTTCTGGAAAGATAAATGGAGAGATCAAATAGATTTCTGTTTGACGCGCCGCATCACTCACACCTTTATGAAGCAGTACAATCAGTGCTGATCTGGACTGTTGTTGTTAAGGATGAGCTGGTTCAGCCATTAAGAGCTGAAGATGAAAAATTATCTCCTGGATGTGCTGCAAATTTGTCAAGAAAATAATTTATCTACCGGTGACGGCGAAATAGGACAGAGAAAAGACTTTAGCTATTCAACCTCTCACAGCCAACTAGCTAGGTTGGTGGAATCAACTAACTCACTCATTCTTTGGTTACCTAGCAACATGGAAGCTGAGGAAGGGGTGGTTACCTAGCAACAGCCTGTTGAGTAACTTGCGCAGCAGCAGTTTAAAGTTTCGCCACTGTGCCTCATAACTGCACAATGATGTGAAATGAAAACTGTGGCTATAACAGGAAAAGCCACTTCACCACTTTGGCAATATTTCATATATTTAAAAAAAGTGAAACATTTGATTCCACTAACTAATGTCCAGCACAACCATCTGACTTCAGAAGCCACCCAAATAGTGGAGAGCAAGAGGTTTGTTAGAAAATATTAGTGAACAAATGTCTTTCTGAAGGTCAAGGAACACATCAGATCAGGGAAAACATTGTGGAGAGTAAAGCAAGGTTATGTTGTAAAACATTTTCTCAAGCTGTCAAAACCCAGCACTGGAGGAGCTGCAGAGATCCACAGCTCATGTGGGAGGATCTGTTAACAGAATATCTATTGGTTGTCCTGCAAAAAACAATAAATCTGACAACAAGTCTGACTTTTTTGGAATAATGAGATAAAGAAAGTCAGTGCTGAGAAAGGAGCCTTGTATGCAGTTGGCCACAAGACATGTAGGAGAAACAGCAAAAATATGAAAGTAGGTGCTGCATAGAGGTAATCAAAGGGATCTGCAGTGGAAAAATGACAGTAAACATCATCATCTGAACACAAACTGTGAGACAAAACAATGGAGTGGCAGCGTAGGGATAATTTTCCGCATCAGTTGATGGAAAGATCAACTGGAGCAAAATACAAAATAGCACAGGAAGATAAGCTGTTAAAATCTGCAACTTTCCTC
The DNA here is from genome assembly GCF_001443285.1 of Poecilia latipinna. NCBI lineage: Eukaryota > Metazoa > Chordata > Actinopteri > Cyprinodontiformes > Poeciliidae > Poecilia > Poecilia latipinna. The sequence continues at coordinate 703,529 of NW_015112673.1, read as the reverse complement.
CTCTACACATTTAAATGCTTTATATGAAGGAATATACATATTAGAATGATGTAGTCACAGTACAAATCTCAATCCAGTTGAGAGAATGTGTGGCAAGACTTGAGAAAAACTGTTCAAAGAGGCTCTTTATCCAATCTTATTTTGCAAAAACGAAGGGGTACATTTTCTTTACACATAAACCTAAATACTTCCAGCTGTAATTGTGGCTAAATGTGATTTTACAACATCCTGTCACTTCTAAGGTATAAAATATTAGACACTAGAATGATAAAAAAAAAAGAAGAGAGAGAGAGAGAGAGATGAACCTTTACTTGCTTGGTCCTAACTATAACCATCCCTAACTTCTTCTTTTTACCATAAAACAGGAGAACATAATGTAACATTTCCACTTTCTTCCATTTGCTACTTTTAATAGCTGATTGCAATTTGAAAGAAAAAATGGAAATAAAGTGGTCTTTACACAACTGTCTCCAAGCATCCATTTCAAACCATCTGCTGGTTTGCTTGAAAAGCCATCTACTTCACACATAAATGTAAAAATGACTGGATAATAGCATCAGAAATGGTGATTGGATATTAAATACCATCTGCTGAGGCTGCATGTGGGTGCACATGGTGAAATTCACTCCGCTCTCTCTGTCACATTCGTGCATCTTCCTTAACTTCAAGTGAAATGGAGCTACATTTTGTCCTGTTCTCACTACAAGGCACATGGGATTATAATCAATATTTTTTTCATCATTACAGGGAAAAGAAAAGTTTAATAAGTTAGGCAAGAGGGCCCTCTTTAGGTGGTAAAAAATATGCTTTGGAAAATTGCTCCTAAAACCGATCTTAAAAATGGTAAATAATGGTTTGGCCACTAGAGGGCAGACTGCGCCCGTGCAACAGCTTGCTGAAACACCTAGAGGAAAAATATGTTTTTCTAACATATCCTGATAGAAAAGGTAGTTCAGAAATTAATGCTGCATAAAAATTGAACAATATAACTTTATTTCTTTTTTTTTTAAATCATTGTCACCTTCAGTGGAGCAACAGAGGAGTAAGCCCTTGTTCCACACAAGCAGATGCTGATAGCTTTGAGTAAAAAATTATCAAAATGCTGCAATTCAGATGCTGATACTGAACACAAACTATGTGGCTCTCATAGAGATTTTTTTTTATTTTAATTTTTTTTAAAGAAGAAAACACCCCCCGACATGCCCTGCTAAACATATGAGACCTCAGCACTGGTCACTTTGCTTGCAAGATGAAAACCGAAGTCACACTGTACAAACACATCTTTCACATAGACAAGGTAATAACACTGCAGCCTGAAGAAAAAAACAACATGGTGGTAGAAAAGAGAAACCCATTAGAGGTAAGCATCACAAGTGCTAACATGACTGATGTCAGTGCAAATATCTGACCTATAAAAAAACATTAAAAGAAGAAAACATTAAACTTTCATGAGAGGGATATACAACTTTTTCAATAAGTGGTCAGTCGTTACCGCTCACATCCAACAATCCTTTTTACTATTCCTGGACCGTTGGAGGTATAAATGTTATGCTTTCACAACAAATACACAGTGGTAATGGGATTTGTCAGGAGCCTTCTCAACAGGACTGGAATGCTTTATGCTCAGTGTTATGCAGAGGTATGTTAACAACTGACATTTTTATCAATACTCAAAATGCCTCTTTGGTAGACCTGATACTTTGGGTGGTAAACAGAATTCAGGCCTGTTATCCTAACACCCCTGTTATACTGTGTTTCCATGGTGTTCACATATATGCAGCTTTAAATGAATAACATTCCAGCATGGCTTCTTTGCATCTGACACTGTTGCATACACAATTTGAGCTCCATCTATAGATTGGCTGCCGCAGATATTTTTCGACATGTTTAAAAATTCTTTTGCATGATCCTCACTTCTTATGGCGTTGTACACACAAAGCCCCAGACGTGAAAAATTTATGCAAATACTTGGAAAAAGGATTAGGAAGGACAAGGAAATGCTGCTACTTACACAACGCTTCGTGACTGCGTGCTAAAGGTTTTTTTTTCTGTCTTGTTGTATACCTGGTCAGTCGAATGTATTTTCTGATGAACCCAGTTTATTTATGATAATAATATGATGTAGGTATTTAAGCATTTAAAATTTCAGTCTTTTTCTTTCTTTGCCTTGGTCGTTCATATCGCTAATTAAACCCGAACGTAATGAGACTTCTACGTCAACGGTTTATGTTCCCAAAGCTACCCGCATGCGCAGAAGCAAACCGTTGACGTCACACAGCAGCGCGCTGTTTACGAAAGTAACACCAGATAGTCACCGTTTATGGATCGCTTTTTAAGTTTATTCAGCAGAGGGAGCTGAGAGAATCGTCACAAGGTTACAACAACACAAAAGACGCTAATTAAAAAATAAATAAATTAAAAAAAAGCACAAGTAATAGCAACCGTGTGTTTTGGAGCAACCAAAGCACAGAAACAGTTTGACGGCACCTTGACAATAACTACTACATATCTGTGATTGAAAGTCCATATTTAGCCTCACTGGACTGATGAACTGTCTGATAAAATTACTCAAAAATGCATTTCTCATTTACGGGCATGTTGCTGTAATTTGATTAGAGGATCAATACCTGTCAAATCAACATTTGCAAACATAATTTCTAATGCAAATTAGGCACCAGTGTTTATACTAAATACATTGATTGAAGCATCACATTACCAGGAACAAACTGTCTAAATAATATAAAAAGAAAGCACTGGCATGATATTCAGAACATGATTTATTTTATGATGATAAATACCAGCAAACTTTTCGAACATAAGAGCTAAAACAGCTTCAAAATAACATAGAGAGTGGCCACTTCACATGTTAATCTCATTTGGATGTTCTTGGTTAAGAGATCCAGGCTATGTAGGACGAATTTTAATATTACTGATCTCTCTACAGATTAATTTTCTAAACCCATATTTACTTCCCTTATTTATTATTTTCTTCTTTTTCAAACAATAAACGTAACCTTGGCTAAAGCCAAGTGAAAGCGATCTAAAATTATCACTCAAACCTGTAGCATGAGAATAAGATAAACCCAGGAAAATTACCTCAGTGACCCCAAACTCCCTTCATCTTTTGCAGCTATTTTATGATCCGCCCAAACAATTTCAGGTTGTGCAAGACTCTCTGTGCCTGAGGACACGGATCAAAGTAAGGTGCGACTGAGCATCTACGGCTAAAGTGAATGATCTTGAAAGGGATAATCAAATAGAGACTCATCAAACAAAATGTAAGATGGTGCTTGTAGCATGTTGAGAGATAATTGAGCTCCACTGAGGGTTTCTGCAAATTGATTTAAATTTAAAATTGTAGTGTGTTGCAAAGTAACACGAGGCATCCTTTTACTCACCTTCAGTCTGTCTTGTCCCAGTAGAGAACAGGAACACACTGATCATTCTCCCGTGCGGGGGATGTCTTTGCCATGTTGTATTTTAGAAAATGAGTCTAAAGATGAAGCTTGTCCTCTCTTTGAATGTCGTCTTTAGTGATAAAGATTATGGGTCAGACTTAAAACGTCCATCACATTTACATACTGAGGAGCGCATGTTATTACAGATGAGAATCTTTAAATCAAACCCTTGTGGGCGATTATTCTGCATACTCCTGCCTCGTTATTGAGCATGAGATATGACAGTGATGACCAGGAGAAGGTGATTGAACTGATTCTTGTCATTTCTGACCCAAAGAATAGTTCACAACACAGGAAGTGAAGGGTGTTTATTGACGATCAATAAACACCCTGTTGAGTTGGGTTGCTAGAGCCAACAGACTTAAAATCCATCAGCCTTGGAAACTTAAAGGATATTTTGCTGAGAGAAAAGAAAAGATAGGGTTTTCTGTTTACTGGGGATTGTTTTGCCCAACGGACTGTAAAGATATAGACTGTATATGAAGGAAGCCGGGAGTGATGATGGGAAATTAATCTGAAACGTGTTGAAGTGGCCTCAAACGCTCTGAGCAGCTTCACTGACCCATGGGAAATCAGAATCCCGGGACTTAAGTGGGTTTCAGAACCAGAAGCTCTGAGAGGCCAGGAGAAAGAAAAAAGGTCGGGTACATGATCAGAGAAGAGAAGAGTTTAGTTTAGCTTATTAAAAGTTATGATGCACATTTTTAAAAACTTTTGCAAATTTGCAAGATTTGTTTCAAAGGTAGTCCTTGGATAGATGCGTGCAAGAAGTCAGTAAATAAAAATCTGTTTTTTTGTGGCATAAACAAATCTCAAAATGGTTCTCAGAAAAACAAACCCAATAGAGCGTACAAGTTACAATACACGAAACAGAAAAAGAAAAAACTGCAATTAAGGTCATGTTTTGCTAAAAGCTTCTGAAATGAAAACATCTTCAGCTGTTTTGTAAAATTATCCACAGAGTTCAAACTGAAGAAATATGAAGGCACTCTGAATCGGAAAGATAGAGACTCCACATGAAGAAACTCCATTGGTGTGAAAACTGTCAATGTGTCTACTGAGCCACGTTTAGCTTTCTGACCCGCATGCAGAGAAAACTCAGAGATCGGGCTTATTTTGAGAAGTTCATAAATGATAGAGGTAGGTAGGTTGGATATTTTCTTTGTAGGTGAAGGTTGCTCTGAGGGGAAAAGGTTTTGTTCACCTTGGAGATGAGGTGCAGGCTGAGAATGGAAATGTTTCTGATGATGATGGAGGCAGATGAAGATTCTAGAGGATCTTCGGGAAGGTGAGAGTCAGGACTGAAGGAAGAATCATTCTGGACTAGTTCAGCGGATAAGTGGATAACCACTTAGCTTGGTTGGATGCTGAGCTAAGTGACCTGCTTAATGGTGGCTGACCATCAGGCTCTGAATGTTGGTCAAAGAGCTCAGAAGTAGACGAGTTGATAGCGTGACTGCAGCGCAACTCGTCAACCTGCAGCTTCTGAAGAGAGTCGACACGAGCACACCTAGTGGAAACAATTTTCCAAACCATTTCAGGTTATTAAATGACGAAAGGTGATGAGGTGTCTGACTGAATCAAGTCGGCAACAGAAGCAGAAACCTGAAGGTTAGGACCCAGATTTTTAAATAAATGCTAAAACTGACTGATTTGAGGTGCAGCAAAAACTATATGAATTATTCTGTAGTAGAGATTCAGAACCCTTGCAGTGGAATGTCAGTGTTTAAGTGAGCAGAACATTACAACCGTGTATTGATGTAGGTTGACAGTGACTCCATCCGCTGCCACTGCCAAACTATACAACAATCATACAAAATTTCTCTTTCTGTCCTCTCGCTGAAATTCAAATGGAGAAATCTAACTCAATGGGAGAAATCCCAGACGGAGCCCTAAAGGGACATGAGAATTGGCTATATTTTAAGGAAACCAGACTGAAAACAGTCATTAAAGCTTATTTATTTTTCTAAGAAAGGTAATGTGTGCAGCTTCCAATACTGCAACTCAATGCATAAGGCTTCCAGCAATGTAATATGAATAATTTAGTAGAGATGTGAATGACCCTTCAAAGTACTTGTCACTAAAATGTTTATCTTTGATTCAGGTTTTGCTGGTGATGTAAAGAGTTTTTTGGAACTACGTCCTGAAAAACCGGTCAGTGAAGCAAAAATCTTACCTGCTGTCCTTTCAGTATTTAGTTATTAGAACCCTGAAGTACAAAAAAGAGTAGAAAAGTGCAGAATTGTTCCTCTGTCTTAATTTTAAAGGTTAGAAGATTATGGGGCCTTTTCTCAGGCACATACAGGTGAAGGTTTGTGCTGGGTTTCTTGGGCTTTCATGGCTGCTGGTGAGGGACAGTGGGAAAAATTATACAGTCTGCACAGACACTAAGTTTTAACAGCTGTCGCCCTCACAATAACCTGCTTCACCTTTTTTTTCTTTTAACAACACCCACTTATCCAAGTAGGAGAGGGAGTCGAGCAATTATAAATTATACTGTGGTTATAAAAGAAGGAGCCAAACATATTAAGAGATATTTACAAGCATACCTGCCACCATTTATTTAGGGGCAAATACTAACAGAGAGCATAGCAAAACAGTCCTTAAACCTAATTTAACACTAGGCTTTCAAACTGATACATGAGCGATTGAATTGGTCACCGGCGTGCAAACACACGTGCAAGACGGACAAAGTGCGCACATCCATTCCGCTCAATTCCCTGCAGGAAAGCCATTAATGGATTTAAATGAGGACGAGCTGCCTCTGATACGACGGATCTGTGTGTGAAATGGAATTAAGTGGAGGAGGATGACAAGTGGAATATTTTACAGGCAATACTCATTGCTCATTGTGGCGTAGTAAATGATGTTTTTTTGTCTACTGCTGAATGTTTAACAAATCAAAGTGATGGCCCATATTTAACTTCTCACCGACGCACGATCAGTCATTATCTATACGGGCGCTGATAAATGATCTTTTAATCTCCGCTGCCGTCTGAGAAGGAGCCGCTACGGATAGTAACTTAGTACATTTACTCACGTACTCCATCATAATACTGCGGTGGCTGTGACTCGGGAGGTCACCTATTAATCACAGAGCACCGGAGGCCTCAAGGAAACGACAACACCTCCTTCGTTCAAAGTGTCCTTGAGCAAGAGACTGAAGTCCAAGATGCTCCCAGTGGGGAGGTCAGCGCACTGCATGCCGGAGTGAGAATGTGGCTCTATTCAAGCTTTAATTTGTTCCACAGTTCTTAGGGGGAAAAAAAATTACTTACTGTTAAATACTCTGAAAATCAGCACTTAATGCAGAGAAAATGTATGAAACTTATCAAGTTTTTTATTCTACGCAATTTTTTTTAAATATGTTTTATTTCAAGGCTTTTACACACAATTTAGTGTTAGGCAGTTCAAGCATTACAATTACATCCAGAAGTTTACTTGCACTTAACATCAGAATGGATTTTATTTTTATTTTGTGGTTTTAATAATTAATTAAGTCAAGTTGTAAACAACAAACAACTTCAGTGATGAGTCAAATGGTCTCAGTTTTAGGATTAAATTTTCGTTGAACCTGCTCGGGGTGCAGCTCACACATGCAATCTAGAGATCATTGAAAGGTTTTCCATTGGAAAAACCATTGATTTATCCGACTTTGGAATTATAACATTAATAGTTTGTTAGTTTGAGCTAGAGTGAAAGTATTTGGAGGTAGTATACTTCAGTTTCATGGTTTGCATAAGGATTCAGTGTAAATGGCAGAAAAACATGATTCTACCATGAATGTTTTGTTCAGTGTTCTTAGGTTTGAGTGTCTCATCATGACTCTTCCAAATATTCGTCTTGTCATTGGGGCAAGCACATCAATCTTTTCTTTAGCCGTCACAAAGGTTTTCTCCAGAGAATATTTGGATTTGCTTCTCCAAATTTTACTTTCGGCTTGGAGAGGTTCTTCTTTCTTGTTTGACATCCTCTAAATCCAGACCACTAAAAGAAAAAAATGCTTCAAAATAGATGCTGGTGCTCTTACATCTTTTAGGTAGTAATGGACTGGAGCCTAACCAGCATTTTAAATTAGCTCTAATAATTCTGACTGAAAAAGTGCTTAACCATTCAGTCAGAAATGTTATACTCAAAACATTTCCGTTTCTTTTAGTGATAGATAAAAATTACACTTTTATTTTTTTTAGGTAAAACCTTTTCTATTTAATTATTTTGACATCTAGCTCACAGAGCAAACTGCAAAGAAAAAAAAAAACTAATAGTTGAGCAAAAAAGACCTGATCAGAAACCAGCATAATGAAGAATAAAAGCTAAATAGATCTACAGAGCCAAGCAATGCCAAGGCCTCCTGAGTTTTGCAAAGAAATAGGTCAAAAGAAAGCAAAAACACATGTTGGAATCGTTAAAAGGCATTGTTAAAATTTATATCATAATGGTGTAAATGTACTGTAAAGAAATCTACATTAACCTGCATCATCAGTAAATTACTGGCTCCTCATCAAATCGACATGGCAATCAAATAATCACAAGATGAAACGTTTGTCTTTAAAACGATTTTAGCAACTTTCACCACCTTGAACCAAGCAGAACTAATCCTAATCCAATAAATGTCACATCAAAAACATACGAGTATCTTTCAGTTCAGGGCGACGTTAGATGGATATTTTTCATGAATCTAGCTGCATGTTGATTCCCATGGACCAGCTTGACCCAATTTAAAGATGCTGCAAATCCAACCCTGAAATTTTAAGAACCATTAGTAAAAGGTAGACTAGCTAAAAACAAGCTAAGATGGAGAATAATTTTACCATGTACAGAGCCAGCCTATGACTCATTTTTCTCACCACCTGTCAAATGTAAATCCTCTGGCGGCTGCTTCTAAGAGCCAATTTACTGTTCAGGGATTACGGATCTGGGTTCATCTGTTGTTTGTTGCTTAGTAGCATCACACAGACGATTTTAAAGCAGAATTAAGTTCCAGTTGCAGCTCTGGTGATAATTAAAGGAAGGAGCCAAAACTAATGACAACAGATAAGCCAGAAACCTAAACCAAGTTCCATTGACAGTAGTGAATAAATCTCTTTTAATAAGAAGATCCGCTTCTATATTACAGGTGTGGTTTATTTATAAGCCTGAGATTTGAATGAATACATTTTTACATCAAATAAAACAAATAAATAATTGCAGATTTTAAGCAAAGAACCTCATTTTCCTTTGTAATTTTGTTCTTTTGCTTGGAGCGTCACCAAAAAGGTCACCTCTGTGAATTTTTGGCTCTGATCATTTGGGTAAATCACATGCGCATATCACCAGAGCTGCAAACAATCGATCTGACCTGCTGGCGCTCCTCATCTCCTCATCCCAGTGTCTCATGTTGGTCCCAGAGCAATTAGCCTGCTTGCATCCCAGTCAGTAGAAAGCACACACTTGACTAATCCCACTCTCTTCTCACTTCCCCCCTTTTCTCGTATCGATTCTTCTATCCCCCACTGGACATTTTGTTTCTTTTTTTTTTTTTTTTCTTATCAGAGCTTGACTATCTGACACATTTAACTGGAGGTGTGACAGCTTTTACAGCTTTTACACTAATACCCTTTATTTGCCTGTAGAAAGCTGCTGTTGAGAACTCAGAAATGGATGTGCACGTCTCGTGTTGTCAGACCTTTGCTCATGTGAGCGCGTGTGAAGGACTGTGTGTTCCTCTGCATGAGAACATGCTGAATTGTAGCAGTGCCATTTCTTCAGGAGATTTACTACAAAAATGAAAAGAAAAAGAAATCATTAGCAGACACAAAGGAGCCGTCACTGATTGACAGCCTCAATAGGTGATTGCTTTGTGTGAAAAACTCCTTGTTCAAAACTGTTTTCTGAGAGACGCTGAAAACGGCAAAATAAAAATTATAAAAAATTTTAATGTCTTATCAATTTTTGGACACTTGTTCACTTTTTAATGGGGCAATATTATGTAAAATTGACTCTTTTTGAGTTTTAAATCATGTTATAATGTTATTCTCTCATTGAAAACATACCTGGAGTCTTGACTCGATTCTTTCATGCATGTTTGAGAAATCCTTTAATCTCCATGGCAGCAATTCAGCTGTGAAAAGCGCCTGGTCGTACCTAGCCCCGCCTTCATGGACGAAGCTCCTCCTCCGAGCTGCAGTTTCCAAGCTTCCGAGCTTCTGCAAGCGGCTCCTTAAGACTAGCCAGCAGCAATTAGCAAACACCTGTTGGAGCAGCACATCTGCTTCTCAGAGAAATGCTGGTAAAAATGTTGTTAGAGGTTAATAGAGAAGCAATGTTGAGGTGACTTCCTGAAGGCAGAGTGTCAGAAAGAGTCGGAGTTTTAAAGAGACAGAGGTCCACTCTCAAGGCGTTAAATTACAAAGTCTGTGGGCGCACAACCCACTTTCCTCCCTGACCACTCTCACATAAAATCTACTAGAGCAAATGAAACTACAAAAAGAAAAAAAAAGAAAATAAATATATATATATATATATATATATATATATA
>NW_015112673.1:676535-689885 GCF_001443285.1 Poecilia latipinna | reverse complement strand
ATGAATCCTCTCTGAGTGCAGGCGGTTCTGTAATGCTCCCTCAGGTCTTCTGGAAATACCTCAGACTCTGGAGAGGAGAGGAGGCGGAAGCTCATTCTCATCCCGTATGTGGCTGGAGTTTCAGAGCAACTAAGAAAGATATTTTCTGAACACAATATTCCTCTTTAAATCTGGAAACACCGTCAGACAAAGACTAGTTCACCCCAAGGACAAAGCACTCTGTGGTTTAGTGTATGCAGTTCACCTTAGCGCGGAATGTTCATATCTCCACATTGGAGGAACAAAACAGCAGCTACAGTAGAGGATGGTAGCAGAACTAATCTACATCTCAAGAAAAAAAAGGACAATAATGCCCACATTCTTGTCCACAGAGAAGTCAGATTGTTTGAGATATTTTCTATTTGAAACATAATAGAACAACCTTGAACAGAGGAGGTGGCCTAACATCTTCAGTGCAGCCTTCACTCAGTTTCACACCTTGAGATATGGAACCAAAACAGTGCACATGTTGACATTCTGTGGGACTCGACTGTCAGTGACAACAACGCTTAAAGAAAATTTAATAGGAGGGAGGTCCAGAGTCAGATTTGACCCTGATGGCCAAAAAACCCCACAACAAAACAGACAAGCAGCCTCCACTCACATCAAGCCAACACAAACTACTTTTCCAAATAAAGCAAGTCAATTTTCCTCCCACAGAGTTAGCAAATAAATAAACAATAATAAAGGGAGCTAATAATGGTTAGATTGCGTTATTCTTGGGGCTTCCTATCTCTGCCAGCCTTGTTATTTGTTGTGTGACTTTGGATTTCTGTAAAACTTTAGTTTATACTTCTCCTGCTTTATGGGAATCAGCAATTAATTTTCTCACGTCTAAACGGATGTCTTTTTTTTTTTTTTGGCCTGATGCATTCTCAATGATAGCTCATGATTTTGTTTTATCCTTACACATGATGCACATTTAAATAAATTGTACCCTGAATAATGAGTATATCTGTTTCATTAAACATACTACAGAAAGCTGTCTCCACCAGATAAGACCATCGTTAAAGAAATGTCTACAGATCTTCACCTATCGTCACATTAAAGTGTAATCAGACCTTTGATCTGATCAATAAATCCATAACTTTGAAAGTAAAGCTGATCGATTGTGGATGCAATTCTGTTCACCTTCATCAATTCTTTCCCAAATTCAGCAGAACTTGTTTCAGGCTCTTCTACCCTGATGTTGAGAATTTTATAGAAATAATGCATTTGCAAATGGACATTAAAAGGTGTTGGAGACCTGTGTGCCGTGTTTGCTCTCCCGCCTTCCTCCTCTCCAGGGTCTGATCGATGGGTGCAGCTTCCAGCTGGTGCTCATCAGCCCTCATCAAGGAGCAGTATTTAGAGGAGTGGATTTCCTGAGACAAATGCCAGATGGTTGAATTACTACTTGTGGTAACTGCAGAGTTCCTAGTAGTTGTGTGATGAAGCTCTTCTGCTACTCTTGTGTCTCTTCCTCTTTGGAGACTGTTCCTCTCTGAAGGATTGTTCTTGGTCCTCTGCCTTTCACTTCCATGCCGATTCCTCGTGGCTCCCATTCAGCCGCATATCCTCCCTCCAACGTTCGATTTCCACCAGTAAAGGAACAAACCCAATCAACAGCAAACCTTTGCCACCAGCAATTACCCAACTTCAACACCCGTTCTGGATCATCATCTTAGGATCCCCTAGTCTTCTTCCTCAGCAAAAAACAAACAAACAAAATGGTTCATTGTACACCTGCACCCAGACCTGAATTTGTGTTTCTCCCCCTGCAGATGATCACCTCGAACTTATCTGATTCCCTTTTGTCTGTAATTGTTGCCTGCATGAGCATCAAAATGTTCGCTTATGATACTGTGCTGCTTTTAATGTATATACTGTTTAACTCTTATCTTCTGCTTATGGTGACTAAATGTCCTTCAAAAAATGGCTGCTAATGGGGAATTTGGTTATTTTTATGCCTACACACTGACCAATCCATCAAATTTCAAACTCTTTTTTCAGTGAATTTGAAATACTTAGACATGTACAACAACAGTCTTTAGTTTGGAAGAGCCCAGAACATCTACAGCACTGCTTGCATGCTTTGCTTAAGGTCAGTATTCATGATTTTAAGCAAAGACTGGACAAAAATGGTATCAGATTTCCAGTGCTGACCAAAAATGACATTAAAGTCTGTCTCTCATTTGCCAAAAAAACATCTTGATCCTAAGGACCTTTAGAGAAATGTACGCTGGACAAACATGGAACTTCTTAAGAAGGTACTTGTCTCGTTTGGAGTAAAGCTAACTCGGCAACTTGAAGAGAAAGAGCGTCATGCTTGCAGTCAGACATGGTGGAAGTATTGTGATGGTTTGGATCTTTGTTTCTTCAGGATCTAGAAGACTTGACACACTGAAAAAAAAAATAAATTAAAAAAATTGTTTAGAAGAACATAGGCTGGTTTGTGACCAAAAGCAAACCTGAAAATCAAACTCTGAAAGGCTCAAACAAAATGCAAGTTTGAGTGGCCTAGTAAAAGTCTCTATAAATGCGATTACTGAGGTTTGGTGGGGGGTTTTGTCGGAGTGGAACAACCAGTCCAAATAGTTTTCCATAGTTAGGGTTAGGTTGGTTTGGATTATTTTTTTTTAAATTATGAATAAAGGTAGTCATTATTTTAATTCTGGTTTCTGTATTTACTCAGATTAACCTTTTATATAATAAAATGACAATCAGAAATAAGAACAGAACTCCACAAGGGGGAAAGTACCTTTTTGTCATTAATGGAAACATTCATGTTGAGGTTTTAATTTTTCTAAAATCTATTTTCACTATCCAACGCTGTTTTTTTTGTTTTGTTTTCGGAACCTACTTGTGTTGGGGATAAAACGTACAAAACTACTCTTTAAGCTGTAAATAAAGTCCAATCTCAAATCCATCTTCACTCACAATACATCTTGACGAATTGGAAAGAGACAAATATGGACTGCACTTAGTTTTTAAACTTAGCAAAAACAACTAATCAGCGCTTCTTGTTTTACTTTCTTCAGCTTGCAGCCAAAAGGCTAATGACACAGTTCCCTTCCAGCAGCAGAGTAAACGCGGCTGAGGCTCCCTGCGAGCGGCTGCATGCAGTGACCTGGGACAGAGTCGTGCTGACTCTGTGAATCGGAACACACAGAGGCTGACTTGTCACAGTGCCAAGCATTCGATTTGTTTAGAGACACAATATGGCCATTTTGGCTGTGTGCTGAAAGAGACGCCAAGGGAGTCGGTGTTCGCCAGCCAACTTTCTCTTGTTGCTCTTCCTCTCTTATTTTTCAGAGTGAGACTGGTCTCTGCAGGGAGCATTTGAAGAAAGAGGTGGGGGGGGGAGTGCTTTTATTGAGCATTCAAAGAGTCGATTCAAAGAGGTAATCAGACGAGCAGTGTAACTCAGCTTTTTGACACTTTAATTGGTCTCCTGCTTGATTTATGACTTTCTACCTCATATTATATTAATGTGGCAGCTTTTTGTAAAGTTTGTTTTGGACATATGATTTAAATCTTTGATGCAAAACGTCTGTCTAAAAGGGTTTTTTGAAAACATACTTGAATACATAAAATTCATGACATTTCTTTTGCATAACTGCATTAATCAGACTGATGAAAGGTTAAATATTAAAAAGCCACTGCTCTTGAAATTTGCCTTACTGCACAATGTAATGTTTATTAGGATTAAATATTCATATTAATACTGAACAAAGAATTGTGCTTGATTTTTTATTTTTTATTTTAGCACATTCTGAATCCTCCTTGTAGATTTTAGCATCTCTTAATTTATTTGGGCACTGATTCTGTAGTTCCTCTCAGATAATGTTTGGTTTCTTCTGATAGACTTTAAATTCTTGTATATTCATCTCTCAGCTAAGCAGCCCTGCGGTATGTACACTGTTCATACTAGGTCTCCCTCGCCATCCTTATTGTGTTCATCCAAGAGTATTGTTTTGAGACTTCCTGTTCTGACCTGTTCCTTGTTTTTATGGATTTCAATCTCTGCCTTCCCTCTGGTGTTTTCTCCTGGCCTTCCTGCCAAACTTTCTGCAAGTTGCTGTTTTTGTGTTTGGGGCTGAAAAACAAAACTGTGTCCAGGAAAAAAAAAAATAAAAAGTTTGCTGTTCCATCACCCCTTAGTTACAGGACATTTATCCCACAAAAATTGCAAAAAATCAATCTGTGTAAATTATATCAACATCTGTAAAGTACATGAACTTTATCTTATTCTTATTTTTTTTTATCTTATTTTTATTTTATTTTTCATATTGTAATTTGATCTGTGTGTATGTGTATGCTGCAACTGCACAGTAATTTCCCGGTTGGGATGAATAATGTACTTCTATCTAACTCAAAACTTGTTCTGAGCTCCATGAAGTATTGGGAAGGCACCTATGAACAGGTTAGGTTAGATCTGAGCTGTACAAAATGTATTAATTACATTTTTTTTGCACAAAATCCTTCTTAGATAAATATATGTTTTTGTGTACTCCTACCTATTTTAAACTCCTTTCAGAATGAATTGTTTTAGGGCCTCTTGTCACTTTAAAGCCAAATAACCTGCTCCTGGCCTCGTTCCCTAACTCAACATTTATGCTTATACAGGAAAATGGCGCAAACAGATGCGTAATTATACAATCATACATCTTTGAAAAGCAGAAGTGAAGCCTTTTAAAATATCAACAAAAATGCAGCAAGTGGTTTCTGAATGGCAAGTCAACAAAATAGTTGTCTTCTCCAGCAGCCATTGTGCAGTGCATACAGCGGTTAAACCAGCTGGGTTGCTAGGTAACGGGCTGGGCTTCTCTGGGGTTGCAAGGTGAGTAGCAGTCCCTGCTGATTTAACAAGTTATGTTTGGAAGGTTTTAGAAACAAATTAATTTTCCAGACACCAAAAAAACACCAAAAAGTGGTTTGGTAAATTTCTAAGTACCTGGGCTGGAACCGGTAGAAACCCAAATGGAAGAACAAAGATGTGCAAAATGAGAATATTGCATAACTCTTCCCCTTTAATAAAGTTTAGGCTGATTTAATTGCACATTTCAGCTCGTCTGCATTGTTGCGTCCATTTCTCATTTTCCTCTTGACAGTGCCACTTAGATTTTCAATCTAAGTTATACGTGAGGCGAGTTTGCTGGTAAATCAAGCATTAAACTAACTTTTGGCACTTTTGGCACCATGGGAAGGTGCCAAGAACTTCTAGAAATTTAAATCAGTATTTATTTGCTTGAAATATAGGTTAAAACTTGAGGACCAACATTAAAAGATGACAGGACTCTACAAATTAACCTTTCGGTCTGTTTATTGAAGTCTAAAAGTCATGGATCTCCCTTTTTATTAAATTTCTCACATCAACTTTGTATGAATACATGCCCATACGTTAGACGCAGTGGGAAGCACCTACAGGCAGTTTTGTGTGTGTGTGTGTGTGTGTGTGTGTGTGTGTGTGTGTGTGTGTGTGTGTGTTGTGAGTTTAAGCTTATAGATTCCATCCTACACAGACTGTATTATTGATGCACATGAAAGCATAGGGTTAAACATGGAAGCAGGAATTGGGCATTAAAATCAATTAGCAATTTGCTATCCGGCAGATTAGCAGATGTAAACTTGTTGCAGGCTATTAGCAGCTGCAACCCAATTTATTCAGTACTTTCTTTTCTGAACAGAGCTCAATTTTCAGCAAAACAAAGGTATGACTAATGAGGCACCCCAAAGCAGAAAAGTGTTGGAAATGTTTTGGGGGGGATAATTAATTGCTAAATTAATTAAATTGTAGAACCAGAATGTTTTCTGTTTGGTGTTATTTACATAATTTGATTAGTTAAAAACCATTTGTCCAAATCAAAAAAAGCCTAGAAATTAAAAAATCAAACCATGATACACCTTTTTTTTCTCCAGCCAAACCTTTGTGATGTGTGCAGAATGCAGATCAGCATCGCCTTGTTAGACAAAAAGAATGGAGCTCTGTGGAAAAGCTGTCGTCTTAAAGGCACCAGATGTTTCTCTAAGCTATCAAGGTAGTTTCTTTCCCTTAATGTAGTAATAAAAGACGTGGGAATTACCTTTGCCAACAGTGCTGGTACAATCAAAGAAAGTAGAAATTGAGTGCTTTTTGGACTTGGATGTCTGTTTAATGTTCGTAATTACTCTAAAATGCCACACGTATTGAAATATCTTTCCAAGTGATCAAATTCAGGGATTTCAATTACTTTAATGGCCATAGATGTCCAATCTAAGCTGTGCAGGCATTCAAACTGCTTCTACAATGCAGGGCCAGTGAATGATGAGGTGCATAGTGAGCAAAGGTCTCCAGACTTTTTCTTGCCTTCAGATTATCTCAACCTGGTCACACAATGGAGAAAATCAGTCAAACTCACAAGGCAAAAGGTCCAACTTCTATAAAACTGTCCAAAACAGTTTTTGTCCAAAACGTCTCAGTTAAACCATTGGATGAGTCTTTATTTTTCGGTTGTCTAGAGGATGATACTTGACAGTATGCACTGACAGTGCAGTTTAGCAACAGTAAGTTTAGCAACCCTTCACTTGACGTTTTGGACAATTTTGTGGGGACGGTTTGGCAACAATAGGTCCTTCATAGATGAATAAAGTTGGTGTTAAAGAACTTGACTTGCATGCACAGATCTCTGATTTCAAGCTCACAAAGCAAACTATCTCATCCAACAACAGTGTCTGACCTCACTAATGATTTTATTCTTTGGATTTACATGCATTAACCTTTTGGAAAGCCTCTACAGAGAAGTTAGGTATAGGAAGCCAGTAAAATTCATATGTCTCAATACTTTTTTTTTGCAGTTGATTGATTATTTTGTATACATTTCCCATCAAAGACATCAGCATTATTTTTATTTTTTTCTTGTTGGTATTAAACTGGGAGCTGAGAAATTGGAAAATCAGTTAGAGCAGAAAAGTCTTGGCAGATCACATAAAAGAAACCATAAATTTCACACCGAGTAGAAGTTGAAGAGTAAATCTTCCTTTCACCACGAGTGTGTTCTGCTAGAATAATTGGCCCGGAGAAAGAAAAACTGTGTGTCAAGAGTGACCTAATTAGTTAGAGCAGAGACATTTAACATTGCATACTGTCTCTTAAGCAAATTGCAGGCGAATGGATCGGAGAACTGCACCTCCTGTGTGTGTCGATAGAGGGGGAAAAAAAAAACCACGCAGCTTTTTCATTTGTTCTGTGGTTTAAAAACACGGTGCCTGAAAGGCGGCATTAAGGCCGATCATGAAAATATTAATGATCTCCCTGAGATGAACTGCAATTCAGGGAAATGGGATACAGCTGATCGATAATAATTAGAAGTCAGCTACGTAAGTAAATCATTCATTAGTAAAACCGATGTCAAAAACTTGCTTCCACTCTGTTCTTGATTGCATTTCACACAGCTCATTATATTCTGCTCTAATTTCTTTGTTTGCTCTAATCTCTTGCTTATCTATAATAGTATCATTGGGATGTCATACTCGTCTCCCTGTTGTCTTGGCAGTGAGGTAGAAACTTTTTCCCAGAAATGGGCTCGCTATTGAACATTAACAAGTAATTGAACAGTAATGAACTGTTCTGTGACCTGTGGTGTGTGAGTAATTGATTCTGAAAGCAGCATTTGCGGGCACAATGTGTGTCTACAGGGTAGGCAGCCGTGCACTGTGCAAAAGGCAGCTGTCGCGACGAAGAGCTGCTGTTGCACCTTTGGCCTACAGATGGCGATGCTGCACTGTTTGGACGAGAGAGAGCGCCATGAATCCAGCGTGATGCAGCTTTAGGTGATGATCCCTCCTTAAATAAAAAGGCAACTCTGAGAAAAACCTACCAGTGTCCACCTCATATGGATTAAGATTTGTTTTGTTGTGTTTGGGGATTAATATGCTATCTCGGTGTGTGTTTCCACGGCTGTCTCCAACTTCACACTGCCTCTCAATTTTTTATCCCTGCTCTCATTCCTTATATATCTAACTGTCACAGGGTGTAATGCTGGGATTTCGTTTCTCTCCACATATCTCTTATTTAAACTAACCAGACCCTGAGCAGTGATTGTCATCTGCTTCAGTTTAACAAACCCCATGGCAGGCTGGACGAGGTCTGTGGAAAAAAACAACAAGGAAAAAAATATAAGTACGATAAGTTGGCGCTGAAGAAATATCTGGACTTTCCTAACTCCTAACAAAATGGTATTCTCCAATAAAGCTCAAGACAATACTTAATAAGATATTCATAAAATCCAACATTTTGTTGTCCAATTTAGTCCCTCTGCGTGGATTTTGTCCATGTCTTCAGCAGAAGTAAAGACTTTGGCTGCAACTATAAAGGGTTTTGTATGCACACACAAAAAGTAAAAGGAAGTGTAATTTTAATTACATCCACCTTTATTGTGACTCTCATCTGATTAGAAATTGACTGAAAAACAAGCAAACGTGTTGGTGGACACAATTTGTTAAATGAAAAAGTTGAAAAACCCTGATCTGAGTGAGCAGACTTAATGCTTTGTTGAGGTGCATTCAGATCTAATTTAAGAATAGTTTAAGCATGAGACTGATACTGGTCCACTCAAATTTGTGAAAGTTATGTGATTAGATTACGAGAATGTTTCTATTTCTCAGCCGCTCCACATGAGCCCCTCGTTTTTCTGTTGCCTTTAGCTCTGTGTTCTAATTATCATATTCCAAATCTTTTTTTTTTTTCTGGTAAGGCCATATTTTGTTTTTATTTTCATGTATCTTTGGATTTACTGCAAAGCGGAAATTCTTCATCTTCATGTTTGTTCTCTTGCAGGTGTTTGGGTAAAAGTGATAGTTTTTTGGATGAGGTCAGGATTTTAGCCACTTTCACCAAACCAGTTAAATTTGACCCCACAGATTTCTGCTTCCACCATCATATTTTATTCTTACAGTGTGCAAAACATTGTTTTGGTAAAATTCTGCTTTTGTTCCAAATTTACTCTGAATTTTGGCCCAAAAGCTCATGTTTTTTTCATCACAAGGTAACATGTTGTTCCTCCAAAGGTTTGGAGGATTTTAGGAAGGTCTGGACATTTATTTTAGCAAAAAAAAAACAAAAAAAAAATGTTTCTGTACTGCTACCCTGCTCATTAGTCATACAGGAGATCCTGGAGAGCTTGTCACATGTAGAACATCATCGCCGCTTCCTGCAGGGTTGTGATCAGCTTCTTGGCAGCACCCCTGACCATTTTATGCCTTTTCTTTTTTAGCAGTTTCCTGTGAAGTACGTCCAGTTGTCCCATCTCATCTCTTCGCTCTGTTACCTTTGTGCCGAGGTTCTTTTGTAACTTCTCTGCAAACTATGATGCTTCCTTGTGCTCGCAAATGAGCAGCTGGCAACTGTGCTCATTGTGGGCTAATCAGATTCACACAATTCACACAAACTGTCAGGAGGTGTAAACTCATGAAGATTTGTTGCGGTAAATAATGGTAAATTTTAAATTGAAATATGCTGCGACAAAGTAAAAGTTTAAGGTGTTGACACATGTGCAACCTGGACTTGAATTTTTTACTTTTAAAAATGAAGGTGGAAGATTATTTTACTGTGCCAGCATGCATAAAACCTCTTAGCCATTTGATTTAAGTAGCAAAATGTCTAACGCTAATTGACTTGGCAGTTCTTCTGTGGTGCAAGTCATCATCGCATCACATGTTGCTGTTTATCTGAGCGACATCTTAGACCAGGCTTTTAGTTTGTTTACCCCGATTCTCATTGTAAACCGAGTTTTGTACTTGAAAAGCTCCAAAAGAAATTCTTGTTGCCTCAGCCTGATGAAGTCTGATTCGGTCGGGTTTATTATGATAAATTGTATTCACTCATTTCTAAAACCGTGAACCAAATTTTAATTAAAAATTGCCGGTGCAATTTCAAATAATTCAAAAAGACGTGAAAACAAGGACATATCTGCTTTGCATCACAGCCACCACAAATGCAGTACAACAATCCTTCTCACTAAACAAATTTTTTATCATCCCTTCTGATTATGCAGTGCAAAGTGGGGTTGCATTAACCTCGCAGTCACCCCAAGGCTCATCTCTTTCATTGGCCCCACAGTGCAGCGGCTGTGGAGGGCTTTTGCCTTGGGCACAGATGGTGAGCATCATGAGACTCTGGGGACCGTCCAGGCTTGTGGCCAGGTTCTGCTTTCTGTGAGAACAGGTAAGCCGATAGCAGAGTGATGTGGGGACGACAAGAGAAAGGATATAATTGCCACAATCATTTCCTTATGGCTGCATCATTGAATTTAGGTGTTTGTTATTGTCCTGCCTCCTGCTGAAAACAAGCAATTATTTAAAAAAAAAAGTCAAAGAAGAACTAATCGGCTGGAGAGACGGTGATTTGAGCTGGCGCGCTCTGCCGTGTTTTATTCCGCAATTTGCATTGTAGACAGAGACGTGAAAAGGGGCTGAAATGGATTTGATTGTATTTGCTGTTGGAAATGATGAAATAGCTCGCCACACATGTCGACTGCTTGGGTTATTGTGACCGTCAGCTTGCCTTCATTTCCTGGCTCTTTTGAAACACTGGGACATATCGAAGTGTGTCTGAACCCTGCTTGGGTTTCACAGTGGCTGCAGCTCCAGCAAAGGTTAGTGGAACTATGAATACATACAGCCATTTGTCTGAATCCAGAGGCCTCTTCCAAGCCAAGATGCATAATGAAAATGCAGGGAAAATAATGATGCATAACTAACTTTGGCTATTTGAATGGAATATTGAAAATATGAGCTTAGCATCCGCTTGACTGTATGTAATGATAACACAGTATAAAGCCAAAAGGGTATCTTTTGGTTTCACTCAGATGATTTAACACGTAAAATTGATAAAACCAGATAATTAATTCATTCTATTTTATAAATATTATTGTACATGGCTCTTGTTCAAATAAAGTGAACTTTGACATCAGAAACCTCAGTGCCAAACATACAAAAAAAAAAAAAAAAGTAAATTAGGCCATTATGCAGAAGCATGGTTTTAACATTTTTAAACGAGCCTTAAAACAACAAGATAAGGCAGTCTTCATTACTGATGTCTTTATTTAATATGGAGGGATTAGTTGTACCTGGTTTGTTGTGCAGTACAAGAAAGCTGGTCCAATGCTGTGCAGGTGCTGTTTACCTCCCGACACAAGACTATGTCGACGGTCGACTGGAAACTGATGAAATCAAAAGTGTCTCAAAAGTGCATCTCAAAGAGCCAGGAGAGCTTTTCCTTTCATCACCGCACAGTTAAATTATTTAGTTATGTAACCTACTTCAACTATAATCAGAATACGTTAAACAGGTATTTTTGTGGAGTAAACAGAAGCGGATAGTTAGCTTTGCACTACACCCAAAGGCTTAGCTGGTCTCACATCAACATATGAAAAATCAATCCTTCTCAACAACACAAAATGTTCTCGTTACACCATGAAGACTGCGAGGCTGTGAGACGTTTTTCTTCAGGTGTGCTGTAAATTTAATTGAGCTATCAGCTGCAGAGGCTCCAAAAACCTTTTCACATTTTGCCACATGCTTATTGCTTTTATTGTAATTTTGTACAACAGACAGAGACAATCATGCATAATTGGGATGTGGTTTCTTCTTCTTTTTATATTTACTACAGATAAAATTATGACAACTTGTTTTTGTATTGTTCTTGTCCAAGTTCCTGCAGAGGAAAAGCTTTCCTACAGCATGTTGCTGCCACCGCCATGTTTTACCACAAGAGTGGTAAGTTCAGGGTAATTTACAGGTTTTCTCCACAAACAGTGTTTTACTTTTTATTTGAAAACAATACTTTTCATAGTTTTCTTAGTAATCTAATTTTCTTTTTTAAAGGAGTTTCAAGTAAAAAAAAAAAAAAGTTGACTGATTTAAATATTAAGATTTAAATTAAGATTTAATTTTAGATTTTTAAGTTAACTTAAGTTATGCTCACTAAAATTGCACAAGTTTGCATATATTGAGTAAGAGTTAATTACGTGTTGCAGTGTAGCTGCTGTTCTTTTAACCCAGCTTTGATCAATTACTGTTTGTCTACTGTTCTCCTTGATCTTCGTGACATTATGTGTTCACTAATGTTCTCTAACAAACCACTGAAACTTTCACAGAACTGCTGAGATTAAATTAGAATATCTCGCTTTGGTTACACTATTTCAGGGTATTAGAATAAAGGTGAGTGAAGATGGATGCAGTTTTACTTGCATTCAAATATCTGCTTTTGCTTCCACTAATTCTTTGTTTTGGTCTGTCAGATTAAATCTCCTTAAGATACATTGAGGTTTGTGGTTTAGCGTGACAAAATGGGGAAACGTTTATTATGAATACTTTTGACATTCTATGATTCACTTATGCTTCCTCTTTTTTTTACAGTATTTATTGGTTCTTTCTATGACAATTTCTAAAATCATAGATGCACATTTCAGTGTGTTTTTTTTTTATTTGTTTAAAACAACTATAGCAATCATGTTACAGATTTTGTGATAGAAACCAGACCGACTGGGCTTAGCCAAATCATTGGGCTTTCAGCGCAAAACGACAACAACAAAACAAAATAATTTCCTTCTCCCTTCAATTCAAGTCAGTCAACTAATATCTTTGCTGCATCGTCACCCTGTTTTCTTTAAACACCTTTTAAACTAATCCTCTGAATTTAGAGGCCTCTTTTGTGCGCCTCACTCAGTTTTATTTTTCAGCAAAGGTTAAAAGACTCGATTTGACACCAGATTGCGATTTAATTATTCCACACACGACATGTCAAGTGCTACTTTAATACTTCTGAGGCAGTTAGAAAATCCAGTGAAGGTGTCGTGATGAAAGCATGGGATTGCTGACAGTATAATCGAGCGGCTTATAGCACAGATTTGATTACGGTGCATGTCGCCTTTCTGTATATGCAAGTCTCCCACAGAAATCTACAGCGATGCTGTTTACTCCATAGCGCGCAACTTCACCCAGGTGACCTCCTCAAATGACTACAAAGTGCTGCCACGTTTCGATGAATTTATGTTGGATGGGAACAGTTTTTTTTTAAAAGCGGCAAGATTTTATCTCCCATCTGTGCGAAAACAGGGTGTCTGAGTTCCTGTTTCTGATATCCATGTTTAAAACATCTTCATCTGCTACCTGTCCAGCTTCTAATTAAATTTCAATCCTCTGAAATCCAGAAGATGCATCATAGATTCTTTATTTGTTGATGCACCATAAAATCTAAACATTTTTTTTTTCAGCTGCAAAAAAAAAAAAAAAAAAAAAAAAAACCCCCCTTTTTGGCCACCCCGGGCAAAAAAACAAAAAAGGGCTTTG
>NW_015112673.1:651184-673452 GCF_001443285.1 Poecilia latipinna | reverse complement strand
AAAAAAAAAAAATGCCGCCTATATGTGCCAGCCAGGCAGAGAGACTCAAGATGAGCTTGTGGAGAATATTTTGCTCACAGAAGTGATTAAAACACACGTTTGAGTCGGGAGAACTACTGCTTTTGCCTCCAAGTGTTGCAGATAAGCCTGAAAAAGATCCGCCTCAGTTTCTCCGGCTTCTCTTTAATTGCGAATCTATGCGTTTGTCGAACTTTTCCGTGATATTCAGTAATATTTTCCTCATCAGACAAAACTTTAGTTTCAACTGTTCTTCTATTGTTGACTTTTAAGAATGAACTCCTCACATTGACTTTTAATTGCCACACATGGAAGAAAGGGAGTTGAAGCCGACTATGGAGGTTGCAGTGAAGACTTGTTAAGTGCTTGGGATAAATAATCATACTTTTATGCACCCACGATGCCGGAAAAGCACCATCTGGGACAGGCCGTGAATTTGCACTACAATATAAATGGAAAGTTGCTGGAGCTGAAAGGGTGATGTGAAGTTTCTAAGCCAACCCTCTCACTCTGGCAGGTTGCATCTTTCTCCTCTTACCAAGCAACCTTTTGTTGGTTGGTTCATCTTTCTGTAGTTCATTGCCTACTAAACCATTCCCCCTTTTCTCTCTCTCTTTTTTTTTTAAAGATGCAAGCTCATCTGATTTCAAATCCCACATTTCTACAGCCAAGTGGAGCTGTGTATGCATCACTGTGTCTATTAGATGCGAGCTTCAGTAGACCCTCAGTGCTCTGTGTTCACTGAGCGGTAGGTGCATAAAAGACAAGGGGATGTGCAAAGAGGTGGTGGCACTCATGAAATACCCCAGGAACATAATAAAACTTTTCCAGTTTGTGCAATGGAGACAATAGATGGCATTTCAAAAAGCACCTTTTGAAGAAATAACCTTGAGCTTCTCGTTTTACTAACGGTCTGTCAAATCATGCAAGTTTATTTTTTACAACTGAGCTTCTATGTTGCAATATTTTTTTGTAGTTTTTTTCCTTCATCTAAAAAAAATCTGCATGATTTAATCTCACTATTGTGTTCATTTTAACCTAATGATATTTTTTCAGCTGCAAGTTTGGAAGTGCGTGCATGACTGAGCAATGTTGGCTGCAGAGACGTGTGAAGAAGCATCCTTTACAAATGAATGATTCGGTTGTAGGCCGACTCAGAGTTTGCGCTCAGCCTGCTGAAATTGTCTCCAAGTGGTTTATTGTGTTCAGTGGTGCAACCAGGAGATTACGTTTGCGGGATGAGGTTGATGATTCTGACTTGTTTGGAATATCCAGTATTGTACCACAAAAGAAGAGCGACGGTCAAAAACTGGGACACCTGATTTTACACCAGAGGTGTCTTCCATTTTACTATTTACCAGAGATTTAAAGGGATAGTTCAGTTTTAAAAGATTATGAGTTAATATCTTTACTGCAGTAGATAACTGTGGGTTTTAAACAGGATGGCCATCGGTGATGCGTCATCTCCCATCTCAGTTTCTTGTGGAAATCACCATCAGCTTCTGTGTTAGGAACTCATACATCCATCCATCTGTCTTTTTACCCAGAAGTCGTAGACATCATGTACCATAACAAGGTTCCCAGACCAGAGCCATGAAAAAAAAAAAAAAAAAGCCTGGCCCACAGCACCATGGACTCTTCACCAGTCCTAAGAGTGAGCATGAGGGACATTTCAACATAATTCAAACCTTATTTGGCCATCTGGACAGTTTGTTACTGAAAAGCTCAGTAGCTACATTTCCATTACAAATATATAGAATATTTTTCCTGGTCTCTGCAAAAAAAACAAAACAATAAAACGGACAATTTCACGTTGAATTTGAGTTACAACTTCACCGACTCAACTTTATTAACAAAGCAACATGTTTCAGCTTGTAGCTTTCATCAGGATAATTATAAAACACCATTATTATACTCGCAAAAGCTAAAAGTTGAAACATGTTGATCTGCTGATAAGGTTGTTTCTTAGTATTTCAAACCACAAGATATCCAAAATGTTAACAGAACGAGATATTTTTACGTTCAAACTAAAAGGAGCACAGCTTGAAGTAAGCTTGAGTTTTATTTGTCTGGAATCAGTAAAAACTAAATACTTTGTATGATGGAACAGAACAGTTTAACGGTGGACGCTCGGGTACAAAGGTGATGCTGATGACTTTTTCCAATCTATTCATTTTGTGCGTCTGCAGCTGTGCAGACCTTTCAGTCCAGCATCCCATTGTGTTTTTTTTTTTTTCTTCTTTTTTCTGTGAATCCTGCAATGTTCTGCTTAAAAAAAGAAAAGACTGTCAGGACAATAACAACCTTTGTTGGATCCGACTTGTAAATATCACACACATTATTAGATGCCATTTTAGAAGCGTGGCTGCAGTTAAGTTGAAATAAGTTCTGATAAGCCTTGCATGAAGAAATAAAGCTAATTTAAACAAACCTCGAGCAGAAACTGAAAAGAAAAAAAAAACATACTGTCTGTGCTGGAGAATCTGAGAAATGAAGGTACAAAAACAGCTTCAGTTTCCTAAACAAGAACAGAACAGACCTGGCTTTGCCCCCTATGCTGCTGCTCTGTACTCTGCTGCTGTTTCGGTCTTACCATGGATCCACTTTAGGCACTTTTTTCTTTAAACTGAATACTTTAACTTTCATCAGAAGATTAAAACAACTCTGACTCACGATTGCTTCGTTGTAAGGTGATAAAAGGATGACACTTGTCAGAAAGAAAAGCTTCACATGCAGCGGCGCTGAAACAACATTTATGTGTTGCTGATTTGTGTGAAGAGAGACCTGCTCTGCCATCAAAACGAGCTCCGATATGAAACCACAGAAAGAATTGTCATGGAGAATAATTGTGTGATTAAAAACACACTTCACATCGATTTAATCCCAGCCCACAACTTGAAAGGGTGAATTTCATTCGTCCCACAGCAGTAAACAACGCCGAAGTTTTCTGTTTCCAAAAACTTTTCGTTTTGTTCTGGACCACAAATCTTTACTGCAGTTTGGATATTGCGGCAGCTCAGCTGAGCTATTCTCAGAGCCGTATTAATTGTTAGCCGGCTCTTTGATTTGCCTCATTTAAAGGTCTTTGGTTAATTTAATGGATCGCAGAGAGAGATGTTCAAAGGACTGCCGGCTATGAAAATTACTGAGACTAATCTGACATCATTAATCTAAAAATATTTCACACAAGAAGTTTGTTTTATCTTGAGTTGGTTTTGCACCAGGACGACATTTGAGCAGCCTGAAGTTTAAAGAAACTTAAATGAGTGTCATCACAACACGGCATCAAACAAAACGGTGTACAGACTGACTTCACCCGGCTTTTCGCCATATTCTCAGTAACTCATCAGCTACCTTACACTGCAGTATTTCTTTTTTTAAATCCGGTGCAGCATTTAGGAAAAACAAAACACACAGAATGGGAACGCTGCTACTACTAAAAATACTGGATCATCAATTTATGTTTAATTTCTCTAACCTCGTACTTTCCACCTTAAAATGAACTTTGCATTTACATGGCATACTAAAATAATAAAACCCCAATGCAACAAGTCAGATGCAAAACTTTATTTTTTTTTACTACAAGCAATCACCAACTAGCTGTCAATAATAAACATGT
This sequence comes from Poecilia latipinna, assembly GCF_001443285.1. NCBI lineage: Eukaryota > Metazoa > Chordata > Actinopteri > Cyprinodontiformes > Poeciliidae > Poecilia > Poecilia latipinna. The sequence continues at coordinate 669,815 of NW_015112673.1, read as the reverse complement.
TAGTTGAGTATTAACTCTTCATTAAGCTGTAAAATATGACTTGATAAAGGTAATAAATTAAAGTTTTATTAAAGCAGCATTTTAATTCAATTGTCAGCTTGAATTAATTCATATAAAGAAATAATTAAATAAAAAAAATACTATATTTTTATACATAATATATAAAATGAGTTAAGTCTTTGTCGGCACAAAAGGTTTTCATGTGCAAATTTTAAAAGACAAAAAGCTGAAAACCCATCTCCATGTGTTAAGTTTTTTATTTTTATTCCAATTTTAGCCATTTTGAATTGAATAACTGTTCTCTCTGCTCTAAAATACATTTTTCCTTCTACTCAATGTTTACTTTATGTGATGGTTTTCTTTACAACTACTGCTCTGCTAATAAAAGTTTAGATTGAAATCACAACATTAACAGTAATCCTCATAAAGCAGCAACAACTCATAAAACAGCCACTCAGAGGAAGAAAGCAGCAATGTCAAAGTTCATGGAGCTGCAACAAAGTGTGGTGGGGGCAAAAACATTAAAATATCATTTTTTTATTTTATATATACAACCAGATGAGTTTCTTTCATGTGGGAACTCTCTCACACCGTGATTGGTTTTTAATAATTGAGTAATCTTTCTTCTTTGAAGTACTTCTCTCTGTGATGATGCAGGCCAAAGAGCATATTGGAAGTTGAGAGGAAAGCAGCTGTGGAATAAATAGTCAAAGTAAAAAGGAAAAAAAAAAGAAAAGGTTGTGCTCAGAGCTATGTCCCTTTAGAAGAAGTAAAGTGGATTTGCTGAGATCTACAGTGCAAGAGTGTTTTCAGTGGTTTAACTGCACAGCGACTGTGTGTGTGGTGAGTGTGTGCGCGCGTGTGTGTGTGTGCGTGAAATTGTGGCGGGCTCACAGTCATAAATCAATGTCGTGTTTTATTTAAAGACATGGCCAGCTCTCAGTGACGCCCTCCCCCCTGCCCAACTCTTTGAATCCCCGAGTAAAGACAGCTCACATGAACTCAACACCAGCCCTACCTTTTTGTTATCAGCTGAATCATCACAGGAGACATTACAATATCCTTTTTTTTTTGCCACCTTATTCTTTTAGCCTTTCATTTTCACTGCAGCCCCCCTTCCCCCTCTCCCTCCGTGGCACCACATTCTGAGACATACATTAAACTCAGCCTTTTATGATGAATTCATAAAACTACAACAATGATGGCACACACGGCGAGCGCTTTATGGAAACTCATTACATAGTATCTATCTTTGCCTGTCCGTCTCCCCCTCTCACTCGCTCAGACGCGCACACGTCTCTCGACTGCACAGAGAAGCGAAAGGAGCAGCACAGCGATGTGAAAAGTTTGGCTGTGAGCTCTCTGTGGAGTGTTCTGATAAGGCTATCAACGCTTGGCTGGCTGATACACTTGGTAAGGCAGCAGTCGTTTTTCCTCAAAAATCCCCTCTCAGATCACTCAAACTGTCTTTTTGCCACATTAGGCTGAGAGCTGTTGATTGAACTAGAAAAAAAAAAAAAAAAGCCGGCAGTGATAAAAACTTAAAAAGAAAATACTGATATTAAAACAGGGGACATTAATACAGATATATACACAAACAGGAGTGGGGTTCATCTAATACATGCAGCAGGACTGGTGTTCACAATATCAAGTGCTATGTTGTTTGGTTGTTTAGTGCACATTATTTGTGCTTTGATAGAAACTAGACAATTGTTTGGCACGTCTTCTGTTTGAAAGAATTTAATTTTGGAAGAGTGATATTCATTCAAGCTGCATGTCACACGAAACAATTCAGAAAAGAGCATTCTTCAGACAGGAAATTGGAAAATCTTTACACATGGAGACAACCGAGCTGCAAATAAATAAATAAATAAATAAAAAAACATAACAGCATTCGATGTGAGAACTCCACCTGGCAATGCTACTGTTTTCTTCACATGAAGAAAGAAGAAAATAAATAGAAAAATCCATGTAATGACCTTTTATTATCTGCTGTGCGCACTGAAAGCAGCGTCTGACTGGCCTTTTTTTACTCCTTTGGACTTCAACAGTTTTTATTCACAGAACTATTTTTGTTATCGTTCACAACGGTGGAGTGTTGGCTCAAAATACTCTAAGATTCCTAATTATTTACCAAAAAAAAAAATGGAGTCATCCACAATCCACCAGAGTCACACCGGAGTTTTTTACTAACCAGCAAGTCTTATTACAGATTACCGCTGCATCTATTGTGAGTGACAAAGTCTAGTTTTGGTGACTTTTATCCTAAACTGCCTTAGCTTGCTGTCATTAGCTATAAATGTACTTTTGTAGCGTTTTTTAAATTTTATTCATTAGAGCAGGTTTCTGCCAAGAATAGGATACTTATGTAAATGTTTTTTAAATATGCGTTTTAAAATGGCTCTAAAATTTATGTGACAGTATGTCTATATAAATATATATTACACATTGTGTAAAAGTATCATTCCTTCCTGAAAAAGATGGGACTTCTTTACATTTAATGGCATAAACCCAGTTTTAATTGTCATTTTTTAAATAGCATGAGCAAATGTAAACTTATTTAGACTTGGTGTTGGTCGATTGCCTCCACACAATTCCTGGGTGTGGCTCTGAGGAGCAGCATTACTTTTCATCTTGCACTGAAGACTCAGCATTGCAGCAAAACATTTATTCTCCCTGCTCACATCTCCGTCTGAAACCTTAACTGACCTCAGCACCAGCACCATCTCTGTGATTACCCAACATTCACCACAGCCCCTCCAGGTTTGTCTGAATTAACTATCTTACCATGCTTTCCAGTCTGATGAGAAAACTCATGCATCCAGTACAAGCCGAAGGCTGAGTTTCCTTCACCGACCTAGCCGTAACAAAAAACTGCACGCTTTTCTGAGCCACTCTCACTTCTGCAGGCTTAAATTGGAGCAGGGGGAGATAACTCCCTGTAGCTCCAGGTGAGTTCGCCAACAACAAGAAGAACATCATCAGAGGGTGGCAACTCTTTGGTTAAAAATAGCTTTGCATCGACATAGTGTGCCATAGTTTATATACATTTCCAGATTGGGTTTAGAGTTTCCTGAAAATATTTACATGAACGTTTCATTACCTGTAAGCCATTGAGGCTCTTGGGTCCTGATTCATGGATCAATTAAAAAATGTTTTAATACCACATTTCCTTGTGGTATTAAGGAAATACCACAAGGTAATGTGTATTTAAAAATTAAATACACAATACACAAATTAAAAATTGCTAATGTAGCAATTTTTATGCTACATTAAAAAATTTTTTAAAATAATTTGTCTTTTAATTTGTTATCCGTTGGCTTGCAGCGTTTAGTCAGCAGAAAATGTGTGAATAGACTAAAGGTCACTGCAAAATGTCTGCTTATTGTAAGGGGCTTTTCCCCCCCCCTTTTCATAAAGAAGGTGCTTGCAAATATCACCATAGAGAGTCCAGGAAAACTATTTTATATATTACATCACGATTTTTTCCATTATAACCAGTAACTTTAATGTGTTTTATTAGGATTTTATTAGTCAAAGTGGAAGTAAAACGATACATAAGGTAAGAAAACCCTACCGCTCTTCAGGCTGGATGAATGGTTGTGTCTTTTATCAGTATTTTTGCAAACCAAGGTAAATAAAGTTATGCATTTTGGTGGCGATGCCTTAAAGATATTTATGAATAGGCTTAAAATTAAGAACTTTATTTCCACTGTGTTGTGACTGAATAATTTTGTTGCTTAGATGACAAACTCAGAAAACACAAATTATACTTACATTGTTTGGGTAAATGTATCCCTTGTGAATCTGAACCCTTCTTCCACCTGATGGTTATTTATAACAGGTAACAGTTGGTAATGTCACAGTGTTGACATTTACATTCGCACCAACTTTATTTAGAATCTTGTTTTGAGCTTGTTTTTACAGATCTGGCTGTTTCTTTCAACATCTGACAACACCATTGAGTTAATGCTTTATTTTAATGCTTGAAATTAAGATGAAGTTTACCTGCTCACTTCGGTTAGATACTCGTTTCTTTCTTTTTCTCAGGGTAGTTTTATGTGCATGGTTTTGTTTTTAAACAGTAAATTCTTTGCATATCAGATGATAGCCAAATAATTGACTATCTCATTTGATTTGCAAACTTTTTTTTCACACCACATAAAGAAATGGGAACTGATGTACAAATCAACAACTGTATTGCAATTTTAGTGCTGCAGAGAGCCACCGAAGTAAATAAATTATTTGTAATAATTTATGACAAATACATTTTTCAAAAATGTATAGCAGATAAAAAAACATGTGCTCAAATGAGAGTTGTTAATTAAGACTGGTTTTTCTGGTGGTCAGGTATTTTGCTCTGCAGTGGAAGCTGAGCTAAACAAAAGGAAATTCCCCAGTGTGGTCTGTGTCTGTTGTCCCCAGGACCCAGAGCAGCAGGATTTTGTTTGACTTGAGGGTGTAGATGAAGTGTTTGACGGAGCAGAGATACCCTGGGATATGTTGTTCTTTTTTTTTTCTCCCTTTGTGCACACACCGAAGAATGAGGACAGCAAGTTTGAATTCTGTCCTGGGGTTGACATAAGGCCTTGATTTTGAAGGAAGACTTTGAGAAATATGCTGCTTGTGTTTATTTGTTTGCAGTGGTGGTAATATGGGCATTCTGGAGGATTCGACGAGAAATAACAACATTCATATCTTGAGGGAATGATTGGCCTGGACCTGCTTTGCTGACTCCTCAGATAGTGCAGCTGTCATATTGCTTGTGAGACTCAAGACTGACTTGAAGACAGATTTTATACACTGTGCCTAACAGAAGTATTATTACCCCTTGAACCTTCCCACATTTCCTCATCTTACAAAAAGAGATTTGAATAAGATTGGATTGGATAAACCGATCCGATTTCTCTCAGGTTACCTTTTATTATAGGCCTATCATGAGGAAAAATCATACAATTAGTTTTTTTACATATTAAATTCTGCATGTATTTCAGCAGCCATTACTCTTATGACGTCAATAAAAAAGTCAGTGCAGCTAATTCCCTTTAGAAGTAACCTATTTTGGGAAAACAAACTGAATAATTTAATCTCAGTATTAAATCCTGAAAGTTCAGTGAAGGCCTCAAAAATGTTCGTGCATAAACATCTTCATGATAGCAACACAGCAGACAAGTCAGGGATACAGATGTGGACAAGTTTAAAGGAAAGTTTGGTTAGACAACAAATTGAATATCTCACTCAACACTATTCAATCAATCAATACCAAAACTAACTTTATCAGGAAAGGAGCCAAGAGGCTCTTTTAACTTTGAAGGAACTGCAAAACACCCTGACCTCAGGTGGGAAAATCTACTGTCAGCCATGTAGCAAGAAGAAAGTTGTTGGTAAAAGAAACCCACATGGCGTTCTGGTCGCAGCTTTCCACAAACTATGTGGCGAACACAACAAACACTAGCAAGAATGTGTTTAGGTCAGATGAGACTAAACTGAATTCTGAGTCCTACATGTAAAATAATATGTGTGGTGAACCAAGAAACCTCAACACAAAGCCCTGCGTTGCAACATGTTGTTTCCAGCAGTAAACATAAAGCAATACTGGAAGGACTGCTGTAATATTAAGGACTTCAGTCGAAATTCACCTTTCAGCATTACGGCCATAAATTTAAAATTAGTGCTACAGTGATGTGGTTTGGATGAAATTATATTTATGAGACGTCCATGTCATAATGGCCCAGTCAAAGACCAGTGCAAATTCACTGAAATGCATCACATAGCATTTAGATTAATAAATCAAAGTTCAGCACCAAATGAGAATACCTTTGGTGTAAATGTCGCTTTAGTCCTTCTCTTGGGAAGGAGTGGGAATGGGCATCATTGAACTTCTGATTCATATTTGTGAAAAACACAATTAAGCATGAAAACATCCTGCAGTTCATCTAGAAGATGACCCCGAGCTACAAATCAACAAAAGAATGTTTCTGGAAACAAAAACCAAAAGAGAGGAAGAGCAAGAACAAGAGGAGCAATAACCACAAAAATAAGCTGCTGTACTGCCTGTGTCAACAGAGGATTGCAGAATTGCCTAATACCAACAAATTCAACTACTTTCAAGACAGTAAGGCTGTGATAATCACAGTAGCACATAACAGAACAAATACATAAAATTAAGGAAGTACAAGGACCCTCATAAAAACACTAAATACATAAGGATTTATTAACTCACAAAACATTCAGATTTGCCTAGTTAAACTAAAATATGAGGCCACAGATGGTAATAAAGTAAGAGCAGTTTGGGAGCCAAAAGAGTCAGCTCTTTTTTGGGAGTTGTACCAACTCCACTCTCTGAAAAGAGCCTCACAATTCCCCAACACTGAAAAAGCAGATACAACTTTACTTCCCATTTGCCTCACATAATCCTGTCCCAACATAAACTTGTTTTGAGTAACAGGCAAAATTCGCATTTGTAGAGTTTACCTATAAGTCAGTTAGAATAATTAAACAAAAACAGAAATTCATTCTGATGTCTTGACTTATTTTCCAAACCTCATGTTCAGAGAACTGTTTTGAATACAAGGTGAAACATCTTTGCACAATAAGTCGTTTTCGATTTCAGTGTGTAGGATTGTCATTACTTTATGACAAAGAATCTACGCCCACATACAGGGAGCCTCATGCAGTTAATGGAAATGTACATTTGAAGTCTGAATCTGTGTGCATACGCTTTACACTACATGATGTTTCAGAAAATTCAGATCTCAGACAGACAAATGTTCCCCAGACGGAACATCTTAGAAGCATTTTAAATGAAATATGATCAAACTAAAATGTCTCTCTTTTTACACTGAAAGAACACAAAATTATTCATGTGACTTTAATAGTGACTACATTTCATCTAAATATGAGCCTTTCTAAGCGTCGTAGCAGACTGAATGGTAAATGACTCTCCTGTAAAGTTTTCAGACGTCGCAATATTTTTCGTAAGAAAAGACACAAGTAATAATCCTTTCTCGTTTTCATTGTCACACATGATGACTTATATATAGATTCACTCCACACAAGAATAGAATAATGCTCGTATACACAGTACACACACACACACACAGAAATCTGAAAGTCAGAAAGACAAAACCCATAAATAGTAGCTCTTGCATGAAAGAGAGAGCAGGAGAAAGTAGTTCTGAGTGTGGTTTCTGGGTTTATGCATGGGGGTGTTATGGGATGGCAGGAGCTTTATCTGGAGAAAAACTAGACCCAAATAAACAACACAGTGAGTAGTGAAGCTAGTACTGAATTAAGTGGGATTAGAAATGATTTAAGCAGAGTCAGGAATGTATTTCATATTCCCTTTATCACAGATCATTCTGATTCAATAAAGAGAAAATCTCCTTAGATGTCAGTCAGATACAGAGACACTAATTTACTTACTGAATTTTAAATGCATCTTTGAAATGTCACTATTCCTGGGTCTTTTATATAATAGTCAAGGTAAATTGCACAATTATTTATATGTGCAGGAAAAAAAAAAACTCACAATGCGTGGCATGGATCCCGCTAAATGAATATGGAGCCTCTACTACAGCTGCATGAAATAGACCAAAAAGAGTGAAAAGAGGGCAATTTTCTTCCTGCGGAGCACGGAACAGAAAGTTCTGCCGTGGTTCCAGTTTTGTCATTTTCCAGTGGCACCAGAGATAAGAGCAAGGCAGTGGATGGAAATGACACCAACGCTGCACACACAGGAGGATACAGCTGGTCTGTAATGGAAGGAGATTGAGCAGATGTGAAGGATGGAGGATTGGGAAGCGAATGGCTCGTGCGCAGATACATTTCCCTGACCAGTCTTTGTCATCAGTCCTCATTCACTATTTTATTTCTTGGTCCATCTGTTTTCTTCACTGCCTGCCTGTCACTTTTTCTTGTGCTCTGCATTCATCCATATTTTATGGCTTGTACTCCCCAAGACAAAAGGCTGGGTTTAGAGAGTTTATAAAAAGTCATTCCCTAACCTAGTGTTGTGTGAGTTGTACTTTAAAGTAGAAATTGTATTATTTTCGTTTGTGCTTTGTTGCTTTAGCTTGCTTTTAATTTAATAGCATTTTTAATTCAATTAAAGAAACGTCAAAATATACATTATACTACGAATCAATTAAAAACAATTTAAGAAAAAAACTGGTTGAGTCTGATACACTTTTGAGTTAACAATGAGGAAAATGTTTATGTAACGTATATGGCCCTGAGAATGGATTTTCTTATTATATACAGTATTTTTGTTTTTCCTTCTTTGTAAAGTAGTTTAGGCACAAGGGTCAGAAGGTGAACAGAAAATCAGTACCAGCTGTCTGGTTTCAGTTTCTTCAAAGGACTTTTTATTCACTCTTTTCTCTCACTTCTCTCTCCTGAGCATCTAAAAGCTCACTGTTTTTATCTCCAATTGGCAACACACCTGTGCTTGATTGGACACAGCCACAATGGAACAGATCAGACAAACAAAATCTAAACAGAGAAACACTAAAATTACAAATCTAATTTACAAACTCCTACATAATGAAGTTGTCTGCAAAACAAACTACATAATACAAAATAACTCAAAAGGTTACTTTAAAGAAAAACAAACAAAGCAATACACAAAAGAAAACCCTCTAATTGGTAGAACCCAACACTGACATCATCCAGCCATTTAAGCAGGAAGTACTGGGCCGGCCCCTCCCATACTCCTGCCCTGCTGCAGATCTACAAGGACAAATGATGGTGAGTACAAAGGAAAACAAATACCTTAATAAACATACCTTGAAACAAATACAACCCATAATCCAGAAATAATAAACCTAAACATAGATAGACCCTGCAACATAATGCTAACACAAACAAACTCGGGATAGTAAGTGAAGCAAAATTGCAATGTTTAAATTAATCATTATGACCAAATATAGAAAGTAAGTGAATGAGAAGGAATAAGGGACAAGTGGTGAACACAAACTGAACCACTTTGTCACACGTCCTGTTAACTTGCGTATAGTAAGTGTTGTAAGAGGATCTGTTTGTAAAGTAGTGAAGTTTTTTAAATATAGTGGAAAAAAATGATCAATTGAAAATTATGTAAAACCATGTTGGAGATTTTACTTAACTGTAAACTGAAATGTTCATATTCCAGTTTTAATTGAAACAGCAGCAGTGATTATTTAAACTCCTCCATCTGAACAGACCGTCATCAGACAGGCGGATTGTATTTTAAACAGATCCCGCTCAAATTCTGCACTCCGAGTATGACTAAACGTACAGAGTTTTTTCTGTAAGCATACCTGGTTCAAGCATTCCTTCCTTCCTTTATCAGTTAATTTTATCAATAAACATATTGATGAACATGTCCAGAAGAATACAAAGCTACCTTGGCAGCTAATTCCTAATTCCTCATTAATCAGTTTATTTCTTGAATTTGTATTTAGTAATGGGAGACGGGTGTGTTGCATGGTTTCCAATGTGCAATTAATTAATTACATAACGATGTTATTGATCTGTTTATGCATTTATTATCTGTGTGATATTGTAGAACAGTGTGATGTCGGTGCTGTGTAACCACTCTGTCCAAGGGAGACAAATACAGAGACTTTTACTTTGAAACCACAGCTTGTTTTAGAAAAGTAGTGAATGCCAGAAAATTAACTCGAAGTCATGTAACGGTTTCTGTTTTCTCTTGTCCTGCACTGAAAACTTCATATAAAATTAGCAGTAAATACGCCATTGTTCATCTCCTGAATAGAAAAACACAGTTTGCCAGAATCAGACAATTTTCAGCTTGATTGGCTGATTTATTTTTTTCTGACCTATGAATACATCATATGCAAACCCTACAACTGATAGCAACAATAAAAAGTATATACACTATATTGATAGATAAAAAAATATATATTTTCATAAGTTACCTACTGAATCTTTAACATCAGCTCTATTCCAAGTATAAATAATTATTAAAACCTCATAGCAGGAGGGCTACATTTTTTTGAAGCTAATCCTGTATCATTAAATCAGCCAAATCTGTTTTATCTGCTCAAATCTTTACAAAAAACAGAAATTAAAAATCTCCCACAAACCTCTTTTCATCTATGAACATAATTTATGTCTACCCTGTTGTTTTTTTTTTTTCTTCTGTGTCCTCAACTGATGCCACTTTCTTTTTCACCCACCGTTCTCTCTTGACCCAATGCTAATTGGAGATGAGTTTCTATGGAGACAATGAATCTGCCATGTAGCGAATAATATATATTTGCACAGCAATTTTGTGCTCCATTGGCCCTGAAAGTCTAAGCCAGGAAATAAATAGATAAACAAATGAAAACAAAACACTTCACTGCCAATTAGACCATGACTGCACCTACAAGTTTTAAAGTGCTACTGTGTTCATGTCTGAACAACAATAATGAACCTTAAATTAGGCTTATAGCTGCTATCCTACCTCTCCCTGTTTCTGAGTATGAAGACATAGCCATATCTTTTAGCTCTCTCTAATGAGAAAGTTTAAAATGAAACCATAAATGTTGTTTTCTCTTTAGCTCTTCACACTCCTTTGTAAGTCATACTTTCTTCTTGCAATGAGAAAAATCCAGTTTGTAAAACAAAACAAACAAAAACAATAAATAAAATGAGTGTTCGCTTACCGAAATACATTTTTATGAAATAATCCAACAAATTAATTACATAATAAGAATACACATCATATGATTACCTGATTATGCTGCACAAATAGTTTCAACTTCCAGTTGGTTTAATATTACTTCCTGCAGGGTTTACCTTTTAATATTGACACTACAACTAATATGTTGAGTGAATTTACATCCAGAATATATCAGCTAACTTGTCTTTAGCACTGTTAGACAGACTGGACTTCATCATACATGCTGATGAAGAGCCAAGCTTATGGGATCATTTTAAAAAGGGAGGGCAAAAACATTATGATGCTCTTTAAATTATGCTCCCTATGAAGAACTTAATTTGCAACAGACAACATTCCCAGAGCCTAAAAATGTCATTCTGATTTTGCTGGATTTGAAAATAACTTTTGTATGCTCTAAGAAGGAGGAACTACAACATAGGAGTGTTATGTACAAGCAGGACAATTAGCTTCTTATGCTTCCAAACTATTGGAAAAACAAAAAAACTTTGATTCTCTAAATGCCACAATCTGTGGCCTTATATTTATATTTGATGTTAGCTCAGAAAGGCCAGCTTTCTTTTATTATCAATCTTTAAATGTCATAAAGACTTTGACATATTTCATTTTTTTTATCTGTAACTGGCAAAGAAGGAGAAATAAATAATAGCGCAAATGAATTTTATGACGAGGTGCTTTTTCCTGTCCTTGTTGGCCTCTGGTTTTCTTTAACTTGAACTCCCTTGTGCAACTAACTTTAAAACTAACTCAGATGCTGACGACTTATATTTACTTATTGGATGCTGCACAGTTTCATTTCCTAAGCTTTCCACTGTGTCACACCTGCCCTTACGCTGAGCCTACACTTTAAAAATCAAGTCTGAAATAGAAACGCATTTGGCAAGGACTCATCTATCGCTCCGACTTCTACGTTTCAATTTTAAAACATAAATTTTAAACAACACTGAGCAACCAGAGGTGGGAGTTATATTATGGCAGTAATGAGCAGTAAGTGTAAAATATTTTTGCATTATGAGAAATCTTAAAACTTTGATTTAATATATTTACTCACTGCCAAGTGTGAGATTGCAACAAAGGCTGTCACAAGCCTAGATGGGTGAAGATTAAATCAGAGATAAACAAGTAATTTCAAGTAATAAGTGGAGTGTGTTCATCCTATTATAGTAGGCGTCACTCGTGGAGAGTGAGCTATCATAAATAACCGCTCAAGACTGATGTGCAAATGAATGAAGCAATTTAAAGGTGGTAGATGTGAGTAAAGCTGGCATATACTCTGAAGTTTGAAACTAGAAACAAAAGCAGATGTGTTTCTACAACAGTGGTATAGAGCAAAAAGCTTATCTGTGTTGATGCTGATAATATTCAGGCATGTGTTCCCTGGAAGATCTGCCTATAATTACATATAAAAAAGAAAAAAAGCTTGTCAGTTTTAAACACCCCGGCTCTTTGCAATGGCATATACCTGGCAAAAATACAATCTGCTGAAAACTGGTTGTAATCATGATTCAACAGAAGAAAAAGATTAAAAAACAACAAGTTGTTCCTCTGACTTTACAAGGAAAAAAAAATAAAAAGTCCAAGGATGATAGACTTCATGTTCTCCTCCAGTGAAATCTCTGCTAGTTTTGGGAGTAATTTTTCAAAAAAAAAAAAAGTCTAACTTCTGCAAGAAAAAAAAAAATATTTATTTCTTTTTTAGCTATAAAATACAAGCCAAGTGATTGTGGAACCAAACATTTCTTTACAGGCAGAGCTCTATCAACAAATCGCGCTGAGCGTGGGGTGATGGTCGGTTTGAGTTCTGAAAATTAGCATTCAACTCGTCACCATTTTGTCTTTTCTTACATTAAATTAAAAGGGATGCAATCACAGACCAAGTCTCTTTTAATTAAAAGTTACAGAAGCATAGAAAAAGTAAAAATGTTATAATCATAAACATTTTTAATCTCAATTGTCTGCTTTTCAAAGATATCCTTAGCAATTGAACTTTCCTGTGTTTTTTATAATGTGCAGCGTCAAGTACTGATTTAGAAATGCCATTCTGACATGATTCCTGCCCCATCTTGCATTGCTTCTGCATCTGCTTTATTATAGTAAGGAAAAGCCTCCCAACCTATTAAGTTCATTATGAAAGTAAACAACATATGTGTAACAAAAATCAGACATCTGAAGGCCCCCACAGTTTTGCAAGTGTTGCTTTCTGTGTAGCTAATACCTCCTTGTCTCCTGCATTTCCTAAAATACACAAAAATAAATTCCTAATTTTAAAACAACTTGTCAGCAATTAAGTTACATTCACTTTCCCAGATTTTTTAAAAAGGAAATTTTTGATCCATTTAAATCGAACAACGGTGACATTTTGCCAACCAGAGGGAAATCTAGAGTTCAACACAGGTTCATAAAGCCATGCAGCAATAGATGTATAAAGATGTTAGACAGGCCTAAGGAAGTCATAATTTATTGAATGAATGAATAAATTAATTTATTCATTCACTCACTCAATTATTCTCTATGTTCATGTGACAGAAGCTGAGATCGCTGAGCTACAGTGAGTAGTTTTTTGTTTTTTACAAGGGCAAAGTTTCTGTGACTTCTCCTCTTAGGAGTGCAGTGTAAACACTGATTTATGATTTAAGGTCCTGCATTCAAACATATCTTGATCCTTTGTTACCTAAAAGTATTTGATTATGAGTTGTTTTGATAGTTTTAATATTTTTTTTAAAAGAAAATTCTAAAAAAAATTAAAGTAAAAGCCCCGTATGGAGCACAGGCACTATCAGCAGGTACTTAAACAGATTGTGTAATCAGCTTGACTTATTGCAGTGTTCTGAAAATATCCTGTCATTTTTGATCAAATCAGTACAAATAGAGTGAAAAAAAAAATCAATCAATAAAACATTACACTGCAAAATTGCATTGGAAAAACAAAAAAGAGAAATGTATGGATTGTTTTCTTTTAAAGGTATTTTCAGTTCTGGTGGCCTTTAATTGATGGTGATCTGACTTGAACCCCTGATGACCAAGTCGAGCACTAGGGCCTCCAAAAATATGGGACCCACACTCTAACACTGCACCATCACCACGCCCAAATGTATGCATTTAAAGAAAAAAAAAATTGTAAAATTAAATATTGTAAAATCTCCTTAGAAGATGCAAGACTGTCAAACAATCTTTCAAGTGAATTTTTGTGTTTTTCTTTGGTCTTCAGCAAACTTTTCTCTTTTCTTATTTTCTATCCAGTTGATTGTAATTAAATTGTACTTATTTATCTACATAAGAAGAAAAAAACAAACAAACTTGACTTAAGCCAAAAACTTCATCACACATTTGGTAGTGTGTGCTCTAACTGTCACTAAAGGATTAAGAGAAAAATGAAAGAGGTATCAGGCTCAAAAAACTAGAAATAAAGGGAAAAGAGTAAACAAAAACATGAAAGAGGAAGAAGCATCAAGGATTCAGCTGTGTATATTTAACATTGTACAGTGTCCTTCTAATATCTGCTAGGCCTGACTTCAATAAAAGCAAAAAAATAAATAAATAAATAAATAAATAAATAAGAAGTGAATAAATTAAATGATAATGCAACACAAATGTTCATGATTGTCCAGTCACAATAAAATAAAAGTTATTAAAAGAAATGAACTAGCATTATTGTCTCTTGTAAGTTTGTTGACTTGAGAGTAATGACTGGGAGAAATCAACGGTGGGCGGGCATAGAGCAGGTGGTCATCACTGACTCAAGATCAGCTAAACTAAGAACAAGTTGAAACTTAAACAGTGGCATGAATTTGTTGTGATACATGGTTAGATAGGTTGTGTCTGTGAGTGGAACTGTCGAAAATAGAAAATAGACCGAAAGCCTAACGGATGTGTCAAGAGAAAGAAGGAAGAGAAAGAAGCGTCCGCAATAAAAAAAAAAAAAAAAAAAAAAAAAAAAACCCCCCAAAAAAAAAAAAAAAAAAAAAAAAAAAAAAAAAGTTCCACCAATAAGTAGCTAACCAAGGTTTTGGACGTGTTTGTTAGCTTAGCCTGAGCTAACTGCGGCTAACTTTAGCAAAGCAACCGAGAAAGCTAGATATGACGCCGGTTGGCAAACAGAGCAAAGTAATGGCGTCACCTAGAGCTCATTAGTGTCATGAAGACCCTGCGTTTTGAGGACCGACAACAGAGGAAAGCTCCCAGGAGGAAATTTTGCTCAAAAGGATTTCACCTTTTCAGAAAATTTGAGAGAGATGTCTTTTTCAGAAGTTAAACAAACATGAAATGAACTCAGGACAACTATGGGTCGGAAAAAGAGGCTTTTTGTAGTGTCCTTGATGGCCATTGGGTTCTTGCCGGTGAGGCATCAGGACTTTGAGGACTTGACATGCTAACTTTGCAAGCATAAAAACTGGACGTCTTCTAAAGGTAAGAGCCATTGCGCTTTCTGTTAATTTAATAGGCTAATATGAACTGTTGTGATTGTGCGACCATTTAATGAATATATTTTTGCTTATTTGACACGCTGTTTGCATAACATGTATCCTGCATAATTATGGTGCGGTGCTGAGAGTTACCTTAATACTGGGTTCCAGTCCCCTGGGAAGTGGGAATTCAGAGCTGGGCTTGACGTTAAGAAGTCGTAATTTCAACATGGCGATGCCCATAAACGTTGTTTGAAATACATTTTCAACATTATTTTAACCCTTACTTTCCATAAGCAAACTTTAAATTGGTTCAGTTTAGAGTTGCAAGTGCTACATGTAGCATTGACTCTTACTTGTGTATAAAATAGACATTTTTACAACACATCTTGCTACCGTTGATGAGAGGAGCGGCCATATTGAAACGTTAAGTCTGCCTTACAAGGTGTAATTGGGGGTAGTCGCAGTTGCTTCCAGTTTCCTAGCGGGTGTTCCAGTTTTTTTTTTTTTTTTTTTTTTTTTTTGGGGAAGTTGGGTTTTCTTTTTTCCAAACACAACTGGAACAGAGCATAAAAGCAATAATTCGCTTTTGCATTGTGTGAAGTTTCACACTGCACACACGCTTTGGTTACTGTTTTAATGCAACCTGCATCCAGCTGTGTTGTGTAATGGGATGATTATATCTTGAGCAATACTAGACTGCTTTCTGCTTGGGTGGTTATCAATGAACACCTTATTGCCATCATTTTGAGTCATGTACTGGCTTGGGGTGACTTAGTTCTTTGTATTGCTATCATGTGGTTTGTGTGCGAGAAGGCAGTACTTGGTTTCTCATACTGGAAAGGGTTACTTTCTGGTGGACTAGTCCTTCAACTTTTTAAAATTCAAATAACTGAGGTAATTAAGGTGGACCTCATCATCTCTGTGTGAAGTCTGTCTGGCAAAAGTCCTAAGTGCTCAGAGTTTGTTGGTGTCAGTTACTTTATTTCCTCCTTTGAAGGGTGTGGTTGTGAGGGGACCTGTGAGCCTCAATGCACAGGGACCTCCAAGGTTACTGACATCCATTGCATTATAAACACCTGCCTAATGAGGTGTGGTATGATAGAACAATAGATACACTGCAGGTATATATACAAAATAAACACAAACGGCTTCTCTCCAATACACAGAAACTTATTAGATTCACTGTGGGAATCTAATATTCTGCATCTGATTTCTGTAAATGTAGCTCTCATAGAAATCTCCTCTATACAATTACAGCGATGTGTGATATGATGGATATTTGCATTAGAGTCATAAACCGCTACACATTTGGTGCGCTCTCCCTTTCTCTCTTTAAGGTACACCCTACCTCTGCTATCCTAGTATCTCTCTTGCTAGCGACGATCAATTGTCAGAGTAAATGCTTTGAATAACTGTAAGGTCCTCTAAGCATAGGCTGGTGATTAAAATGTAAATATAATTTTACATCAGCTGAAGGGGAACTTGCTCCCAAAAAATACAAAGAACGAGGGCAAAAACTGTGGAAGCTAACACTTTTGAAGATGCAAGGTTTCAGCATGAAGAGAAAGTAAAGGAGCTTCTAAAACCTGGTGACTTTATTGCAGAAGTTTTTATGGATTAAGATGTAGCAGAGACAGAGAAGTGAGATCGGAGACAAGAGGGAAGAAAGATGCACCAACAGGATTGATGATTCAATCCAAAAAGTCGGAGAAAGAGGCAACAAATTTTAGCAATGGAAATAGTTTAGATAATCTCTGATACCAGCTTAGGAAATGTTAGAAGGGCTGCAGCAGGGAGAAGGTCAGAGAGAATGGCAGAGAGGGGAAGATGTACAGCAAATGGACCAGGGCCAGGAATCAAACTGGGGACGATTGTGCTGAAGACTGCAGGCTTTGCATTTGGTGAGCCTGCTCTGCCACTGAGCCATGTGGCAGCACCCCTCTTTTAATCTTCTTTCAATAAACCAACAATCTCAAAGCCTTCAAGTCAAGTTTATTTGTGTAACACAAGCTTTTGTAGTTTTATAATGTTACAAGAAATCTAGCAGTGTGAAAATTCCTCCTTCCAAGGAGCACATCATTCCACTGGGTTAAGCATTCTTGGAAATAAAGTTCTTTACCTGTGTTTTTTGTGCTCTGGTCATGTAGTTCAAAACTTGTTCTTCATGTGAATAACCCTGCTCTATGCAGAAATCTATGCTGACATCAACATAATTTTTCTTGCTCAGTAGACCAGTTTATAGCCAGCAATGTCTGCCACGTTGGCTCATTTGCAGTTTAAGCAAAAATACTTAAACTGTAGAAATGTTATTTTAAAGTCCTGACTTGCATTGTTTTATGGGAGATCATGCATTTCTTTTATTGATTCAAAAATAATTCTGAGAAGCTGATAACTATAGTGGAATAATTACCATTTATTAAAAGGAAGCATTTCACCTCATGTGGGTAGATGTTTTGATGTGTGGGTTGTGAAGCTCATAGCAACAAGTTCTGAAAACATTAAACTTGACCTCCCCCAATAATTGTGCTAATGAAATGCATCATACACACATTACGCTATGCTAAATGTGTGTTTGTTTAAACAAGTTTGACACAGTAAACACTTTGAAGTCCATTAAAAATATGCATGCCTCTTTGTTGAGGTAACTAAATGATAGAGAAGGGGTCTTCAAATCCGAGGGACAGTTTCCTGCACTTTTAGATGTGTATCTGCTTCAACAGACTTGAGTCAAATAATTAGATCATTAGCAGGACTCTGCAGAACCTGACTGCGCACTAGGAAGGTAATTCACCCTTTTAGATTAGGTGTGTTGGACAAGCGACACATCTAAAAGTTGCAGGACGCCAGCCCTTGAGGCATGAATTTTAGACCACTGCGATAGTGCATGAAGTGAAACACCAAAGCTTACAGCACATGTTCAGTACTGACAGAGAAGACAAACACAACAGAGGTTCTTCCAGTGCCTTCTAGTCAGACCAACAAAATGTAGTTCATAAATGTGATGTGGAATAAAAGTTGTACATGTTTTTTTTCTTTGTTTTGTACTTGGATTCTCACACCTGAGCCCATGGCTCTTTTGGCTTAAGTCTTATCCAAGAAAAACTGGATTTCTATAATGGATTTGGATCCAGTGGATGATCTCTGATAACATCACTGGTGATCTAAGATGTTTGAGCCTTAAAATTATTGCTAAATCAGTAGCACAAGGCTCACTTTTCAGCATATCAATAAACATACAGCAGTTTTGATAACTGAAAATCCTGAAGATCATTTAAGAACAATATATATTGGCAGGTATCCGTCACTGCTTGACAGACTAATTATTTTACTTATAAAATAGTTAATTATGAATTATAAATCCACTTTGAGTGTTTTTTTTTCTTTTTTATAATCCAGTTGAAAGTTTTGTATGTGTTTGGATCATGATTCTAATCCAATTCAAAAGTATTTTTAATGGCACACGGATCACTTGATTATTTAGCCATCAGTTTGTCTTCCTTTTTGGTGAGTGTTAAAATTTATTGCTGAGAAGCTTATTTATATATATATATATATATAT
>NW_015112673.1:643190-645918 GCF_001443285.1 Poecilia latipinna | reverse complement strand
TGGAACATTGTGATGTTTTAATTACTTTATGACTTTTATTTATTGATGTAGAATAATTTTCAGCCCTTTTTCCAAGTCAGCTGAACTTTAATGTATGAATGATTAAGCTAATTTTAGTTATTTAAACTTAATTAAATTCAATTTAGTGACATCATAAATGCAAAAAATGTTAAGTTTATACGTTTGTCCTCTCTTTACTCTTACATTTAACTCAATTTAATCTAAAGTTAGTCTTTGTTTAAATTAAAATTTAAGTTTTAATTATTTAGCGAAGTTGAATCACATATATAGACACCGAAAACAAATCAAATCTACTCTAAATGTGTTCAGACTCCGTGTGTTAAGTCAGTTTGCATTTATGTTTGATTTAATCTCTTGGCTTCCAAAATTATTTTCTGCTCCACTTGATGATTGAATTTACCTCACTGAAATAACAAAGAAACAGAAAGAAGCAGAAAAAGGAAATATGCATATGTTAGCAAAACTTAAAAATAGAAAACTGCAGATGTGAAAACTGATTATCATGTTCAGGAGGGACAGTTGTATCACCCTTTCTGTCTCTCTTTTTTTTTTTAACACATGCAAACTTGTGAGACTTTAAAGACTGAGCGTTGATGCACAACTTCACGTCCATTCCCTGAGGCCTCATTAATAGTGCTGGTATATAGAACCGCACCGCTTAAGATATTGGGAGTGTGATCACTGTGCAAACGGCTTGCAATGACATGGATGCACTGACTATACACAAAAAGGTACATGAGCATTAACAAATGCAAAAAAAAAAAAAAAAAGCAAAGTCCTTGCAAGTCCATTATATATAGGTAGTCAAAGTTCATTATAACAATGGAGCACACTCCTCAGTGTGAGCTTAGCTTTGTTCATTATATTNATATTTATATATATATATATATATATTTATATATATATATATATATATAGTTTTTACACAAATTCCCTGAATAGTTTTGTTTTGTTCATGCTGTGTGTCGCTGTTGTTTTCATGAAACTTTTATACCAGAAAATCTCTGAATTAATTTTCCATGTAAATACAAATCACTGTTTGTTTTTATTCTGAGAGAGAACATTGTGCGCACGTTTATCTTCAAATGTTCTCAATTATCTCCTACAGTCTAAAATAATTTACAACTTTTGCATTTACTGGAAGGTAATGGAATGTGCTTTTGCGTCAGATAGATGGCCACTCAGGCCCTTATTGTTCCTCAGACACACTAAGTGTACAATGAGAAATCTAACCACAATGGAACCCATTAACCTCGTCTTAAATTGGGCAATCTGAGCTTCGTCAAGCCTGAAATTGTTGTGATTAAAAGCAAAAACTCAATCATGGCGATGCATAATTAATTTCGCTTGCATGTTAATTCTATTATGGGCAGACAAGAATGATTTTAATCAATTATTTTATAAAAATCTAGATTTGAGAACGGTGACTCATCTAGACAGCCAGCAGTCAAAAAGTAATTTTAGTGACACCATAGCTTATAGTACACAAGCTATTTGACTTTAGATAATTATGTCAAGATGGAATTTATAATCAAAAACAATTTTATTTTGCTTGTGACTGCAAACGGATTTTCTCTGATAGCAATTTAAGTATTACTGTAAATATAGTTAAAATATAGGCATTTCACCTCTGAGCTTTTTTTTTTTTTAAATATTGTACTTTCACTTCAGTTATGGGGCTGCACAGTGGTGCAGTTGGTAGAGCTGTTGCCTTGCAGCAAGAAGGTTCTGGGTTCAATTCCCAGCCCCAGTCCTTCTGCATGGAGTTTGCATGTTCTCCCTGTGCATGCATGGGTTTTCTCCAGGTACTCCAGTTTCCTCCCACTGTCCAAAAACATGACTATCAGGTTAATTGGCCTCTCCAAATTGCCCCTAGGTGTGAGTGTGTGTATGCATGGTTGTTTGTCTCTACAGACTGGCGACCTGTCCAGGGTCCAGGGTGTACCCCACCTCTCGCCGGAACGTCAGCTGCACTAAGGGACAAGGGTGTAAAAAAATGGATGGATGGACTTCAGTTATGGGCATCTAGTCTAGAAATGCATAAAAAGAGCACAAAGGTAATCTGTTGTTGTTTATGGAGAAAAATTAAATGCAGGGATTTAGATGTATAGTTATTATAAAAATCTACTTAGATTAATGAAATGAATTAATGAAAAAATCTTATACATTTTAGAATAACCAAGTTTTGTGAAGTATGACCTTATGCAGCCCTGCTTAATTTAGCACAACAGACCTAGGTCATTAACCCAAACAAGTAATATTAGGGTAAAAATTACTTTGATGATTTTTATTCTTGCAGCCTAGATGACAACAGACAATGTAGACACACATAAAAGGGCAGTTGGGCTAACATGCAAGTTTTTGGATCACAGGAGTAAGACAGAATACCCAGAAAGAACCCATGAATGTACTGAGAGAACATGTAATCTCCACAAAGAAAAAAAAAGAAAAAGATTTAAACCCTAAACAAGCCCGTAGCTTGCTGTTATAAGGCACCTGTGAAAATAACTGCTTCCCTACGCAGCCCTAAATGACATTAATTTTATATATTGAGGCAGAGGTGGGTGATAACATTAGAACCAGGTGAGATAATCAGAGGGGACGTGAAACAACTGTGGCAGAATAAGGGCAAGGAAACTGAGGGAGGGAAAAAGCTGAAGACAGAAAGCTGAACCAAAACACAAAAGAATCAAGAAAGAAAAGGGGA
>NW_015112673.1:604834-638757 GCF_001443285.1 Poecilia latipinna | reverse complement strand
TATAGGTAGTCAAAGTTCATTATAACAATGGAGCACACTCCTCAGTGTGAGCTTAGCTTTGTTCATTATATTTCATTTTAATCCCCTTGTGCTTTTTCTTGGGGTTGTCCACATTCATACTTTGCTGACTGCACTCACAATTTGATACTGATGTGCTGCAGAAAATATCGACTAATTATAGCTCAAAATAATATGTTTGTCCTATTGGTTTACATAGCTATACCCTAAAAAGTTTCAGAGAAACTCTCTCTGGTTATTTGTAGCAGAGAAAATTGCATCACATATTGATCCAATCATTGAGCATAAGCTTGACAACATACAGGGACAATTTACAGAAAGGCCTTATTAACTACAGAATGGGCATTGTCAAATAAGGTATTATTATTGTTCACTCTGTTAACGTGCAATAGACTTTTTGCTGAGAAAGTATTATAATCATAGGATGAAAGGCCCAAAAAGAGGAAAAAACAAAATTGTGATTATAGCACAAGCAGATTTGTGCAGCGAGTCATTTCCATGGTGAGTATTAGATATGTATCTGAATGCTGCTTGCTGCTTTCCTCAAGGCCAGCCAGCTTAAATAATGATGGTTCTGCCTGGGGGACAGCTGCTAAAGGAATGTTTTTTCTAATTAGATAAAGCCACTTTCCCAATTTGCTGGCTGCTTAAACATAAAGCATGGAAAAGCCTCAGAGCCGTCTTGAGGTGCTGCCAATCCCCATCTCTAACACCCAACTCTGAAAATCACATCACCCAGGAGACAATATGTTGTTAGTGCATCTAACTGATGGAAATAGTTTGTGCCTGCTCCAGAAACAATTGATGGTGAAACAATTTTTATCTGTTGCCAAAGAAAATCCAATGAAATAACATAACCGCCGAGCACTGATAATAGAAAAGACAAACAACATAACAAATGGTTTTGAGTTTCGTGTTTTTAACAATCACTAACACAATTTGCATACTGCAAAGCCTTACTTAAAGCAGCCTTACTTACTTGGTGCTTAAAAATATGAACGGATTCTGCTTTTCCTGACTCTGTGGGACACAAGACTGCACATCCAAGATCATTATGTTTTGACCTCTAAGCAGCTGTGGAAGAAAATATAATTGCTTGAAAAACAACACATTGATACAAACAAGTTAAGTCAAGCTGTTCCCATTTAACAGTACTATTATGAAAGATTGAAAATGTTTATTAAAGAGGGCACAAAAAATCTGTACAACGCAGTAAGAAAACAGTACAGTGAAATGTAAAAAATTGCCCAAATTGAAAAGCTAAATAAAACACTTGAATCAGTCTGTCTTCATTTGGAGAGCATGTTTAATATACATTTAAAGAGTTAAAATACCAACTTAGCTAAAAATACAAGAAAAGGCAAAACACAATACAGTGTTGTAAAGGTTTTACTAGAAACCTTTGCTGTACCTTTTACTGTGTCTTTAAATGTACACCTTTGTAAATATATACATATATAAATATATTCAATTAAACTCAAACTAGAAATCCAATAATATTTCAGATATTAACAAAAGATAAATTGGGAATAATCCTAATTATCACATGTCAGCTAAAACAAACCAAGAGTGGCTTTTAAAGAAATAAAATCTCTATCAGGCCATCAAAAAACCTCTTTCAAAGGTGAGGGTCATAACACAAAAATCAAATCTTGGAATGGGTTTCTGTTTCTACCTTGAGTTAAAAAAAAAAAAAAAAAAAATTCCAAAGACCCGAGGGATGTAATTGATATATTATGTTAAAAAGATATGTAAGAAAGAAGACTGACCTTGTTTTAATAATTTGAAAACTGTTTAAAGCATTTAATCTTTACTACACCTTCTCTAAGTCATGTAAAGGTAACCAATGTAGAAATTTAAAAATTTTCTTATCTTCCTCATCATTCATGCCGCTGAGTTTTGGTGCAACTGTAAAGGTGCTATTCTTTTTAGCGCACTGACAAAGCAGGGGATTGCAGTAATCTATTCTGCAAGTGATAACGGTGTGCATTAAAGTCTCTGCGTTGAGCAGAGAGAGAAATGGACCTTCAGGTACTAAAATGCACTCTTTGTAAAAATTTTTAATGCAAGGCAGGAATCCTGAGTTTTTTTAAGGCTTGTGCCATCCTGAGGAAGCCTAAGTTTGAATCGAATATAACGGTAAGATTTTTAATTTGATTTGAAGGTTAATTTCAATCTCCTTTTTCAGCAACTATGAGTAAATCTAAGTAAGAAATGAGAAGTAATATCACACATGGACACACACTCTTAATTAGGAGTGAGACGGAGTTCACCTGTGGTGGATTTAATTCAGCACCACAGGGAAAGAGAACATCTAAGCTTTGGGTCTATAATCACGACGGTACAATAGCTCAGGCCTGGGGGCAACTGCACATTATCTAGACAAAGACTCTCTCTTTTTGTCTGGCAAGATTAAATGGTACTTATGTGGATAGCGACCTTCAGTTTCTCTTGCTTTAAAGAAGCATGACAAAAATGGGCAACTCCTAACTCGAGAGTAGTAATGTTAAAATACCCTATTGAGGATTTTGTATTCCTAGCACTCGTTAAAGCAAAGTTCTGGATGACTGATACATTTTTAAAGACTATGTATTTTTTATATTTATTGAAATACAAGAGTTTTGAAATCTGAGGTGAATTATGAAGGATATCCACAGCAGGATACGTCTGCTTGACTCCACTGAGATAATTGAAAATGTCAAAACACTGCTAAAAACCACCTGGGGCTAATTTGAAGAGTGTGCTGAATTAGGTTTGTAGTAACTAATGACATTTTGTTCAATGTAGGAAACTTAAGACTGTTTCAATCCAAAGCGGTTTATTGCAAATGAAAGTTTGACACTTTAAAGACAGGTCTAATGCAGTAAATCTTTTGCATTGATTGAATGGTCCAGACTACTAAGAAATTGCAAAAATTATAGTAGATATAGTTTATTTCCAGTCCAGTGGGTTAGGCTACTGTAGACTGACTAGCTTCAAGGACTTTAAGGGATCCTCTGGAATGTCACATCGTTTTCCCATCCCCCAGATACTGAGTGTCTCTTTGATATTTAATGAAAGACCATGAGAGAAACCAGATTCATTTTCATATGCTTTGGCCTCTTGAACAACTGGAAATGCCTTCATGTTTAATGGATTTCTTTTACATTGAAATCTCACATGTATTTTTATATATGGCGACAACTGAAAGGTTAAATAAAAAGGGTTAACCATAGCGAGCGGTGCCATTCCAAGTAGCACTGGCTCTTAATGTCTTAATGTCTGCTTTTAGAGATTTTAAGTCCCTTCAACCCAGACAAGGCTAGTATCTTTTGCAGTTCCATCCCTGGTAATCAGATTACAGACTCCAAGAAGTTAATGAGTTTATTCAGAAGTAATGAGTATGTTCACAAAATTAGATGTAATAAAAACATGACTGCACACTCTCTGCTACCACACAGCAGTGCATTTTGGCATTTTTAAAAAAAATCTCATGTACAAAACATTTTAACTGGTTTTACTTACCTATGTTGTAGGAGTTATATAGTTTGCAGCTCAATGTCAGATACCAGTAGAAAGTGTATCAGACATGGCAATGCATTTCTTTTAACATCAAATGCCGCAGTCTAACCCAAAGCTTCATACAATAGTTGGCAGGAACACTCCCCCCGCCCCCACAAACTCAGAACATGTGATGTCAAAACCAAATTGTAAGTCTTACTATTTGCTTTTTTTTAATCTATAACCTCACAAAAGCTCTTAAATCTGAAGATGTGAAAGTCTACTCTGCTGTGTTTTTAGCCAAACTTTGAGCTTTGTATACTGGTTCATTCAAAGTCAGCTCTTTGATTTTTTATTTTTATTTTTTTGTCCGGCCAAAATGACAGGGCAGTGTGTTGATGACACAGAGGAGTTGTCGCGCTTCCCATTCACCTCTGCAACTATTGGCACAGCAAACAACTTTTTTTAATCTGCCTCTCCTTTACCAACTCAAATTAACAGTTGGACTCACACATAATTATAAGTTATTACAGTAATATTTCCATTCTGCCGGATAGTAAATAGTAATTGCTAATAAAAACGCTGATCCCATAAAGCGCCATCAGGGACTCTAATGACTTGAACTGTAGCCAAGAATATTTTCCCCCATTTGACGCTGTTTCAGCCTAGAGGCTTTTAATGAGTGTCATAATTATGCATCCTAAACATAATCTTGAAATGAAACTCCAAAGGGGAGGATGGAGGGGTAGTGGGGTGGAAGCATCCTCTTCTTAGGCAGCTGTTGCGAGGCTGAATGTGAAATTGAAGTTCATAATGTCATGGAAACATGTTTAGTTTTTGACATTAACTTATTTCCGTCTAGCACAGACATAAAATGGAGTACTAATAGCATTCATCAATATAATATTATGATGGTGACAAAATCAAACTTGGATCTCTTATTTATGCGTATATATGCAATACTTATTTATGCATGAACCATAAATTTGCAGATTTACT
The DNA here is from genome assembly GCF_001443285.1 of Poecilia latipinna. Classification (NCBI taxonomy): domain Eukaryota; kingdom Metazoa; phylum Chordata; class Actinopteri; order Cyprinodontiformes; family Poeciliidae; genus Poecilia; species Poecilia latipinna. Next base: position 634,260 of record NW_015112673.1, on the reverse strand, counting down.
AAATTATATTAAAAGTTTTAAAGTGAACATGTGTGTAGCACTCGTAAATGGAAGAGTCCTCCAAGAATGAAGGATGCAGACTGGGAACAACACTACAGAAAAAAATGTCGGTTCCTCCCTCTCTTCACTGAATGCTTCTCTTTTCTGTAATTACTCAAGCAGCACAGACAAGAAGTAACCATGCCAAACATCTAAGTTTCTGAGGAATGAAGGCCATGTTGTTTAATCAACTTAATGTAGCTAAGCTACTGTGGCCCCAGTTAAACCAAAACTATTAATTTGCGAAACAACCTTTATGCAGCCAGAATTGACTACTTTCCACTGAAACATGCAGTAAGCTTTGGGAGACACTCAATAAACTTTAATTAGTTTTGCAAATGGTTGTAGCGAATAAGAGGTATTTTGTCTAATGCACAGCCTTGACATAAAAGACAAATTTCAACTACCTGATCACTTAGACCCTAACAGTATTTTGAACAAATTAAAATCTCTGAAAACCCCTTCTTAGTGTGAGCAGCCAAGTCCCACAAGGACAAAACAAAGTGCTCAGTGATCATTTTTATAGGCTGTCTTTTCTACTGGCAATAATGGTTTCATTTTGCAAAAAATGATGATTGAGGATGGAGTTTGTCCCAGTTGTCATTTGTTAAGAAACAAATACAATAGACCTATCATCAGTCCAACATGGAGCTAACTCTGAAAGACAACCATTATCATGGTTAGTCCTATGGTCAGTGTAGAATCGATAATTAAAACGTCTTGCATGTCTACTGACAGTGAGAAAAAAAAAATCAAGTTATCCAGTAGCTCTAACAGATAGTCTCCCAAGGCAGTATTTTTATTTTGTGGCATTATTCACTTCACTGAGTAAATAGCACAATGGTCCACAAAGTAGATGCTGAACAAACATTACAAAGATGGAAGAGTGAGGTAAATATGAAAGGTAACAAAAATAACGGCGGCAAACAAAAAAAAAAATCAATAACTACAAATACTTAAAAATAAAATGTTTAAATATAAGCTAAAAAATATGCAAAAGAGAGAGGTTTCTCCACTGCCAGCGCCAGGAGCTATCCCTGGTGGGGCAGCTAAACACCCCCTTTAAAAAAGATGAACCACAATGAAAAACCATTACTCCATCTCCAGCCAAACACGACCCAGCAAACACACCTTATTGTTCCTCCAGTATTTCAAAATGAAGGAACACATATTGTGCTGCATGATAAATCAGTATCAAGAATGTTGCTAAAATATGTTTTTGATCTGGAAGTAATGGCTGACTCTTAAAAATCACTAAGGCCATTTATTATTAACATACTGCGCCTATATCTCTTGTGCACTTGTGACATTCATATTAAGTCGTTCGCATGACATTTCATTAGTTAATCATTAGCTACAGTTTAACTGAATCAGAAATGCAGTATATTGATCCAATATTTAATATCTCTGAGTGTGCTGTAGTTTTACTATTTCTGTGTCCTTTCATCTACAAATAAGCAACATATTAAAGCCCAACTAAGCCATTTATCTCTGCTTTAGGATTCTTCACTGCATCACTGCACCAGATGAATCATATTAAACTGAAGGCAGAGAGAAAAGTTAACAACATGCAACCCCAGGCCTTGAGTGCTGCTATTCTGCAATTTTTGGAATAATTGCTGCTCCAACACATCTGAATCAAATGAATGGTTAATGATTAGGACTATTACAAAACTTGCTGATATGCCATGGAAGTGCTTCAACCTTTACATTCAGGTAATTGCTATGTTTGTTAGAGGTGCAAACAACATCATTACTTGGATAAAGTAATGTTTTCAAGGCTTGTATACATAAGTTGGAACCTATTCGGGGAAAAAAAAAAGTATTGATAACTTCTGCAATGTCGGTGATTTAATTTAGAACACTTTATATTAGCACTAAAATACTGGTTTCATCCAGCCAGTAATATCTAGAACGCAAACTTATTTCTTAAAAAGTAAAAAAAAAAAAAAACTGTTTAAATGCTTTTTTTTGATTATCAAAAAGTTCATCTGTGAAATTCAAAGAGAGAAAGTTGCATGAAAACTCATTGGTATTTCCTGAAAGAGTGGTAAATCCAATCAAACTGGTATAGGTTGGGTGTCCATGGAGATGTTTTTTTAAAATTTATTTTATCTTCACTAAGTGGAGGATAGTTCCGCTTAGTGGAGTTGGTGTTGGAAAAAGTCATTCAGTTGCTCCACATCCTCTGACTGTGCCTCCTTAAAATCAGTTAAATTAATTCATACCCAAGTTATGAAATGTAATTGGATTTTGTTAATTATTATTCTGGTTGTATTTACAAATTATCGAATGAAAAACAAGCTCAAGAGTTACAGACTTTGATTTGAAAGTCTGTAGAGGAATGTATTGATTCCTTTGCTAATGTATTCAATTTAAGACTGGGGTAGTCAGCCAGGTGATATTGCAATCTCTTTGAAGCATGTAACATCTCTTACTTCTGGTTATGATGAGGTGCTGTTGGAGGCAAGAAGAACACTTCGAGGCCATTTATGCCTGGGGTAAGGCTTAGTATGGGGTGCAAATGAGGAAGTAACACTTACTTGAAAACCTTCATCAAAAGTTACTAAACATTAATTTTGGTGACGGACATATACATGTATATATAGATGGATAAAGACTAATTTACATGCAGAATTGATGAAGGCAAAAAAACAGAATGCCAATTTCAGCAAGCCTAAAATAAACATTGCAGACAATTCAACTCCTTTTTAATAAAGTTCAGGTTGTTTAAAGTTGTCTTCATTATTATGAGTATGTTGATCTAGGTAATTTACTTCACTAAGGGACAACAAGCAGGTTCACGAGTTTGACAAAATGCTTGGAATATGTGGGACAAGCTGCCTTGTAGAGGGATAATTTGTAAACACAACTTGACTGCAGAAAGAGCCGGCTGGCCTTTAAACTGTCACTGTTTGCCACGGTTACTTGCATTTATCTTGCCGTTTTTAAAATTAGCCACCAAGTTGTCAGTGTAGTACAATTGTTTACCACAGTGGGATAAAATAACTTAAGCTACCAAACTGACATTAGTGAAAGGTAGACGCCTTAATGACCCAAACATGTTGCATCCAGATGAGCGGATAAAAGACGGGGGGGGGAGAAACAACAAAAAAACCGGCTCAAACTTCACTGGCCATTAGATTTCACTTAATTGGAATATTAAAGCAATTTTGTTCATAGTAAGATCATCAGCTCTCAATGAGATGTGCCGAGTCCCTCTAAATAAGGCAAACATATCCATGGTGGGCAAGGATGTCAGAATAGGGTTTTCCTAAAACTGTACATTTTTTGTAAAAAAAAAAAAAAAAAAAAAATGTTGAATGTGAAAAGGACAAATCAAATACGATAATTCCTTTCTATTTTGGTTATAATTGGTAGAAAAATGCATTTCGCTAGAGCCATGAAGGTGTGACATTGACTGATAATCCCTCCAGAGTGCACTTACTCCACTATAGCAGAGAAATCCCGGAGACTGTCCTCTGAGTTTAACTGCTTACCTAACCTTTTTTGTTGATGAGCACATATGACCCCCTTATTTCAAGTAGGCCACCATTTTACCATTCAAACAACTCTCACCTCTATTGACATTAACAGAATATGTCGGTGGGTCCTGGAGTGTGGATTTGTTGGTAAGGGATTGTGGCTTGGAGCTCTGCATTTTAATCTGGGTGAACAGATTTCCAAATCCCCGCACTGTTGTAGGGAGGTAGGGATAATTATGTCATACAGAGGACAAATTGATCTGAAAACTTCACATTAAAAGGGGAAAGAAGGCTAATTATGACTTAAATCAGTGGTGGACAGCTTATGTGGAAATCAGATACATTCACAACTCTTAGGGGAACTGATGTAATATCAAAACTGGGAAACCTTTTAGTAAGCGGATTAGAGGGTTAGGTTTTAACATTTGCTGATTTTTAAAACACTGATTGAAGCTTGTTGCTCATGAGAGCAGAGAACATAACATCACAAAACTTGTCACTGTAGGGCAAGATAAGTGAAGCACAGCTTGTTGTGATGGGTAAGTAATGAGGAAAAAACTGAAGAGGAAGGTTCTTGCTATTCATGGAGCTGACTTAATGTCCTGCAGTCAGACTTGGATCATTTAACTAATTAAAAGTTATTTTGCTCATTTTTTATGCTAATAAAAAAGACATTTTTGTTTAAACTGTGGTACACATATGTAATATGTGCAAAGAAGAATAAGTATTTATAAAAAAAGCTAGTTTCTCCAATGTAACATAGCAATTTCGGTGTAAAACTTTTCATGTTGTACAGATGTTGCATATGTCATATTATATTTTTATTAGTGGTTTTAATGCGCACTGTTTAGGATGAGATATTTTTAGTAATGAAGACACTTCCTGGGTAAAATCAGACATTTGTATTGACTCGGTAAATGCAGCAGACATCAGTGAGCTTATTTATTTTCATGAAAGGTACCCAGCAGTGAAAGAGAGAAATTTAATGGGCTCAGGGACATCTAAAGTCGAACAGGTTGTTTACGTTGAAACTGCTTAAGATACTCATGGAATGTCAGTTTTCATTTCAATAATTTAATAATGTGTCAAAAATCTGTTTGACAGTTTCAACATGTTAATGTTTAATTCATTTCCTAAACTGTTGATGGGTGATATGATGATGGCTGAGTGTCAAACTTCAAAACTTCCCCATGTATCCTTTGCTTCTAATAAGCTATGCAAGGCAGAGTAAGAGAGCTGACAAATCTACATTATTATTTCACAAACTGTGACACCTATGAAGGAGCGCCTCTTTTAGATCCATTCTTTATATTGAAATAATAACATTTAGTTAAAATTCTTTTAATAGTGTTTTTACTGGCTACTTGCTCAGGTTGCACACTAAAATATTAAATACTGGAATAATGTTCAACCCAATAGAGAGAAACCAGTTGAGTAAGGGAGGTTATGCAGTTAAGATAGAGAGGAAAAGATACTCCAAAAAAAAATCCACATTTTGAAACCTATTTAATTACTTAGTAATTAGGGAAGGGACTTTAACATATTAATTTTATTTATTCGTATATATATATTTTAACATGCTAAAAGTTTCATTGCAATTGATTGCATATTTTTAACATACAAAGTTTCCGGACAGAAATGCTATCGACATCTGCAAACAGGGGGTTAACTTTTGCTTCAAAATGCTGGAAAAGACCATTGTTGTGTGCAGTTCTTAAAGCAAAAGTTCATACTGGTACTAGTTAGATTTACCTAATAAAGTGGTCGGCAAGTAAGTGTAAAATACAGATGGAAAACATCGAAATTTTGCCCCTGTTTTGGAAATTATGGTTATGCTCCCCTCTTTCTAAAAGTTTTCAGCAGTTTGAAGCTTAAGCACATCACAATCAAAAAAAATCTGTACTTTTAGAAAAAATCAGAAGAGGAGAATCTGAGTGAACTATCCGGCTCATATTCACCGCCTCTCACAGATGTACTGTTCTGTAAATGTGGAGTCACTCCGTGATCTCTAAACTTATAACAAAAATATTAAATCTACACAGAAACTGCCAAGAACCCAGTGTGAATAATTATTAAATGGAGCAGTTGCATTGACCTCTCGAATTGGTTTTATTAGTTTTGGATTATTTCTTTGATTGTTTTATTAAGCTTTGACCTTACAAAAAGAATTTTAGCCAATTTCAATTTTCTCTGCTTCAGAAGACAAAGCAGCAGCACTGAATCCTTCCTGACGTGAGGATTCAGTGTTATTATTACCAGTACTTTTGTGTGAGCGAAGTTGCTGAAAAATAGTTTTACGGTTAATTTAAAACTCAGAAAATAATGACACCTTTGAGAGCTTGAATAATTTTCACCAACTGATGTAATCAATTAGCGCAATTAGTTGAACTAGAATTACTATAATGGTAGTCTGCATGTGTATTTTTTAGTGAACTTGGATCACTACTTTATCATGACTAACAGAGATTCCAGACATACCTCAACATTTTAAATAACTTATAACCTCTCCTTCATTCTTTTTTAAACGCATCTTGATATGTAAAAAAAGATTCGTTTTTAACTTAATAAAGCAAATGTCTTTTTTGGTTTCTGACTGGCAATTTACAGGAAATAAACTAATTCCGGTCACTAGCCAATTACTTGGTCACGTTGCTTCTCTAATTATTACTGCAGTTTTGTCTTAGTGTCCGTAGTTGTTGCCTACACAAGAGTCTCGCTCTCAACAGCCATGACAAGCAGAGAGTGGGAGCTGGTCAGAGTTTTTAAGCTGGAGAAAATCTGTTGGATGAAGTTAAAGAGATGAGACTAGAGTTCATGTTTGTTCACATTTTTTATCCCATCTGAGTGAACTTCTGCTATTTTACATGGAAAAATGGGCAAAACTTCCAGTCCCATAAAGACTTGCAGTTGTAACGATGGTCAATGGTGGTTCTGAAATGTATTTACTCAAAGGGGCTGAACAGAAGTTCACACAACACATTGTACGTTCACTGAACAAGTATGTCTTACTTTGCATTTGTCTTTCACAAAGAATCCAAGTAAAATAAACTAAATTGAGTGATGGAGTGACTAGTTAATTTAAAAACCAAGCAAACTTCACTAGAAATTATCCTCATCTTTCCCTCCAAAGTGTATTTAAAAATTTTTTTGTATACTTTCATATTTTGACTTTACTTCAAGACACAAATATTTCTTCAAAGGAATCAAGCAATTTTAACTGTTAACATCATACACAATGCATCTTTTAAGAATGTTGGCAAATCCAAAATGTATTCCGAAGCTATTCATTCAGATTATTCAAGCGATATGTGCGGCTTTAGAACGGATCAAAACAGAAATAAAAGGACCAATTGCATATTCAGTGTTGGCAAGACATGGGGGGGGGGAGCTAATTTGTAAGAGCCATGTTTGTCCTTGCTTTCAAATCAGAGTAGCTGTAAAAGCAGTGAATGCAAGCACAGCATAATGCTACAACGTTTTAATCAGCACAGCTTGAAATGGCCTCGACTTAGAAGAATAAAGACTGTATCTTATTTAGGCAAAACCCCTCCAGCTTCACTGCCTATCTATGTCTGACAAGAGGAACAGTTGGATAGGTTCAGTAAGTGACGAGAGATGTCTTGAAGAAAAATTTAATTACTTTTCTTTACAAGATGCACAGTTTTATTCAGCGGCAATAAAAAAAAAGAGTTCCTTTAAATCTTCTTGCTGTGGTTCTCTCCCTTACTCTCTCCCTCTGTTTTGTCCTTCCCCTTTCCTTTTCTCTATTATCTCACTGAGGTCTCTTGCCTATAAAAGTGTGAATCATCTGAAATGTTCTTTTTTCCCCCCCCACATTTCTTCCTTCTGTCATTGCCTCAGGCTCAAACTCTAACATGGATTTAAAGTAACTTTTTGATATTTTAATTGGTAAGTCTTGTGGTTTTATTTCTGACGATGTGTGGTACAGCTCATTTCACCGGTAACTATGTCTCTTAACTTTATGATCTATACAAATTGGAGGAAACACTTTGCTGGTCCTAAAACGTATTGATCTCCCCAACAGATCTAAACTCTCGGATGAGGGAAAAAGTGTGCTACCCATCCAAACTTTTACACGTTCTTTTCATGTCCTCCCCTCTACTTTGAAAGCTCCCCTCTCATCCACATGTCACTGTGGTACACCTGTTCATGCCCTGTAGTAAGCAGGTGAGACCCAGTCTTCCTGCCACGCTGACCTTCAAGCTGACAGGAAGGATGACAAGAAGAAGCAGTTTGGGGCTGACCCCAAACCAGCAATCGGCTCTGTAACGGCAGGGCACTTGCTGCCACCAGAGCCAATTAAAGTCCGGGCAGGCAGCTGCACACTGTGGACCAGAACCGTCAACAGGGTTAGCTGCTGTCCCTAATCTCTTAATACCTCAGCTGCATCTGCAAGGTGACCCAGTGCCACTGCAAGATGAAATGCGCTTACTCTACACTTGCCATGAAGAAGGTAGGAGAGTGTTCTGCAGTCGCAGCAAGTGTTGCAAAGACACGCATGTGCATATAGAGCATGATGAGACGATATTAAAGTGAATGTACTCACTTTGGATCCTGCATGGGGTAAATGACATAGCACTATAGATGCCGAAATAGAAAATGTAATATACCTTTCTTAAATTACCTTGCATTACAGGAAGCAGACCTAACATTTTAAGCTGCATGGACTCAGGTTCTTTTCACTGTCAGGTCTTCTAAAGGGCAGAGTATATTATAAATAAACTTTTCTTTTGAACTTGTACTCTCGCTTGCAGTTTCTCGTAGATTATTTTTCATATCTGCAGTGGAGATCTATACCAATATAGAAAAAAGCAAGCAAAACGTCACCCTATAACTCAGCTGGAAGTTTGGGATGGTACCGATTTGGGACAGCGAGGCTTGGTACAGAGGAAGTACACAGTGCGACAGATGAGGAATTAGTTTGGGAGCACTGGGGGAAAAAGTGAAATAATGAGCGAAGAACAAAAAATAAGCAGCTTCCGATTTTTCTATGATATTGGTGACTACAAAGCCATGTGTAGTGTTTGTTACATGAAGATACCAGTCATTGCAGGATCAACAACAAACTTGACCCTGTCGTCTACCAAGACATATAACTGAAAAACTTAACCCAAAAAAGATTAAAATTTAAAATAAAGTAAGGATTATATGAAGTGCCTTTTGGGAGCCGTAAGGGCTAACTCCTCTGAGGGAGATGAGCAGAAAGAGTTGAATGTTTCAGGACAGAACAAATTGGCATCACCTGGAGAATGATGTTATGTATGCTACATCGAACTCTGGTATCCATGCATAACAAAGTTACCATGGAAGACAAAAGTGGTGATGCCAAAGCCACCAGCTCAAATCTAAGTTCATAAAGTGATAATCTTTCTGGCAGTTTTTCCAGTGAGGTATAGGAATTCAGGAGAAATGTTGTCTGACTGACAGTAACATTGAGACCCAACAGTCCTGACAGCATTTTGTGGTGAACCCAGTCTGACTGCAGTTCATGATGCTAATGAATGACGGAGACGACTGTAATTCACAAACCAGAGATTTTGAAAGGTAGACGTAATTTCTGCTCCTGTTCTGACCAGCATTTTACATTTTATGTGGACAGATGCAGAAAGCTAATTTGGCTAAAGAAGGCAATTTCAGACCAAGTTTATGTATTTTGGTGGTTTGTGGACAAAATCAAACATCTTGTTCTGATAGAGGACATTATCTGTCATTTCTGTGTCTTGTACTGTGTGTTTATGCTCTTCAGTTTTGCGTTGCCCTAAGTTCTTTCACAATAGTAAGGCGAAGAGTTCCTTTCTAGTGAGTGAAATTTTTTTTACCTCTCATCTGCTAAAACGAACAATAAAAAGACTTTTAAAATCTTATAAATAAATAAATAAATAAATATATTTTAGGTTGCGACAGACTGGCGACCTGTCCAGGATGAACCCCGCCTCTCGCCCGGAACGATAGCTGGAGATAGGCACCAGCACCCCTCCCGACCCCACTGAGGGACAAGGGTGTTCAGAAAATGGATGGATGGATGGATATATTTTAGGTTTTCAGGCTCAAATTCTAATTATGGCCTTTAACATTGACAGTCTGATAAAAGTACCGTTAAAATTTAATAAGTGTGAATCATAAGTTGACTCAAACGTTGTAGAGAGCTGACAATAAAATTCAGACAAAAAATGAATCCATCAGAAAAGACTGAGGTCTCCTCTCAATGGTTGTGATTTTTCTCCTGTCAGAATGAGGAAACCGCCTCACTCTAGTAGGCTGGTATAAACAAAAAAAGGAAGAAGATTATGTAACCAAACCTCAGAGGCACACAATATTCAAACACAACATTTGTATCCATCCTGACTTGTGCTACAATGTTCAGTTTGAAGATGAAAGTTATCCATCCTTCTGTCACACTCTTGAAAAAATAAGTTTCCAACCGCTGGATTTCACGCCTTGCACCTACAGATTACATCTGTTTGAAGACAAACTTCGCAATTCAGTTGTGACAAAGTTTTGCCCATTAGGCAGCCTGAAAATGACTATTCATTTATGAAAATTCAAACAAAAACAAAAAAAAAAATATAATTTGTATTTAGCAGGGACTTTCAAGTGGCTTTTGAAAACTCCAAAAAGGAGAAGCAAATTATAACATCTATGATACCAGGAAGGTAAGCCACCTTTGGCTGCATTCCAGAGCATTAACAGCTATACAGATGGCTTTTAATTAAGACTAAAACCCTACTCTACTTTAAATTGAATGCATCACAGTGGATTTTGAATTCAACATCGCTGATCCCAGGCTTATATATTTTTGTGTATTTTTCCAATTTGTTGTATTTTTCCAATTTGTTGTGTTTTCAACTGATGAATAAAGCCTAAAGTAATGTATTCAGCCTGAACCTCTCTGTGGTTTGTTATTGTCCTCCTTTCTGATTTATTCAAAGAATATGTTTGCTTATAAACTCTCGGGAAACCAAACACAAGGAAATAAAAAAATTTACATTAGAGAGACATTTGGAAATAAATTACAACCTTTTCCTAAAATGTGCCTCAGAATTGATGTTAATTACCTAATGGATTCCAGGGAAAAGCAAGGCGAAGCTTTAAGGTCATCACTAATGTTTCAAGAGTAAGGAGTGATTATAAAGTTAAAAAAAACCTCATGTTTTTAGTGGAGTAGTCATTTGCATTTCGAAAAAGTAAAAGAAAAAAGTTTCAGCATAAAAGTGAAATAACCAACCGTCTTTGCTCAACTGAAAGTATTTTCATCAGGGGTTTTTTTTGTATAATTTTGCTTTTTTACCTTCTTTAAGAATGTTTCTCATATAAGAACTGACCTCATGTCCTGTCAAATCTAAAATATTATTTAAATGAAGCTGAACATATATATTTTTTAAATTTCTGGTTAGATTAGAACTAGTGTGTCAAACATTTTAGTCTAAGGCTCTTACCTGTCAAGTCAACACAAAGTATCTTTATGATTCATAAGACATGGGGGAAAATATTTTGTAAACTGTTGAGACAAAGTGGAACTTTTTGGAAGGTCTGTGTCCTGACAACAATCCAAAGCACACCAGGAGGTCCACCACTAAAAGACTTAAAGTACCGTAACTAAATTAACGTTTCTGAGCGACTCATCCAAGGTCTACACTTAAATCTATGTGAGATGATCCGACATGCCCTTAAACAGCTTTTTTAAGCATGAAAACTCTCAAAGGTGACAGACTTCATTAATGAATGTCTATTGTTAAGGTCTGAGTAATTTACCTGTGACGAAAAAGCAAAAGAAATATGCGAGGGAATGCTTCAGTGAGATGTTTAGATTTGCTGCTGTAGGTAATGGCATCCATTTCTACTTGCCTGAATAACATCACCCACATTAGATTATATTTACACATGCAAGTAAACTTTGTTTAAAAGTAGAAAACAAACTTCAATGATGAATTAGAGCAAATATTTTTGAAAGTGTAAAAAATGTCAACCCTGAATAACTAAGAAACAGTTGTTGGTATTTGTTTTTAGATGCTATATATTTAAGTAAACCTGATTGCTGGGTATATTGTACAGAGATGTGTTTTCACTGCACCTGCATAATTCATCATTTGGCTGTATAATTTAAAAAGTTCCTGGGATATTTACTAATGCACAACTTGCTTAGTTTTGTGTGGCGTGTTGAAGTGTTGCATCTAAAAGAGGGTTACTAGGTTCACTATTAATTTATCCAACAGAAACATAAATGAGGAGCTGCAATCAATTAAAAACAAGTGTGTTCATGCATTTTCATTTCTGCAGATGTTTAGGGACTAAAATAAGTCTATGACAGTATTGGTTTGCTGTCATTTGTCTTGGTCTAAAAATACCCAGGGGTCAAAATGCTGAAATACTGACAACTCGGGTCTGGAAATTCATTGTAAATACCTTGCTTGTCTGCATGTGATGAGTTTGGGGCTTTAGGGCTGACATTGTGAGACTTGAGACTGAACCTAATGTTACTGAAACCTGAATCAGTGAACTGGAGGTCTCATGAAACCCTGGTTTTGTTAGTGGCAGCTTTTTTCTTGTGTTGAGAGATTTGACTGCAGCATTGTCATGCTGAAAGAATGGGGGAGTGTTCCAGGTTTTGAAGCTTCATTTGGGATCGTAGTTGGCATGGAACTGAGTTTAATTTCATCCTCTTTAGGCCCAGATGTATGAGGATACGTTTAAGTTGATGGCAAGCCACAGAAGAACAGACTTTAATGGAAGTTACTCACCACAAAAGAGATCCTAAACTCAATGGAGACACGGGCCTCACAAAAGCACAAAGAAAAGTTTCTTACACTCCGTCCCCTAGGTTAATAATAGTTTTTAGTTTTTGAGAGGTAATTTTCTCCCTAAAGTTTGGTAAAAAATAATCTGCAGCATAGGTAAAGCGCTATTACTTGAAATATCCTTTTTGGAGAGCAAAAGACCCCTGACTTGTAGGCAATCATGGCTGAAATGCTGTGACCAAAAAATTTCTAAAGTTTCTACAAACATGAAATTTAAAGCTAAAGGGTGTTTTGTTAACTACCCATTTAAAACCTTGAGATGGGAGACATTATCCCATGTTCTGCTCTCTTTTTACCCAGAAGTTACCCCTCTGTTTCTCTTTTTGGTTAAGAAACATCTCGAAATAGCATCATTTTTGTTCTTGATAAATTACCTAACTTAAAGAGTAAAAGCAGTAGGATTTTTACCACACAGTTTATTCTTTTTGGTTTTTGTATTTAAATCATGCAGTGTTCAACTTGGCAGTTTTTTTTTGACATTTTTATTCACCCCCCCATAAAACAGTATGTCAGAGACAACAGAGTCTTGAACAAGATTGATATAATCTGATGTGCATTTAAAAAAAAAAAAAAAAAAAAAGTTCGGGAAAAATTTAAAATTTTGGGAATGCAGTTCAAATCCTGAAATTGTGTTACAAACTAAGGTGGTTCTACAAAAGCCTTACTCTCTCACAGTTATGCAGCAAATATCGAATCCAGTACCATTTAAAGCCACATTAATCACGGTCTAGATTTGATTAAATTTTTATGTGAAGTACCCTTTAGTTTAATTCATCAAAAAATTACTGGGCTGTTTCACTTAAAACAGCCCATATAAAGTTGCAGTTTCCCATCCTGTTTTTCTGTGCTTGTATTTCTCTATTTTGTCCAGATTTATGAAAGCAGAGGCAATGTTAAAGGTTGAGGTAAAGGGAGTCGGTAATAGACTTTTTCTTGTATTTCTTATTTTCTCAAACAATAATCCCAGTAGTCTCAAACCGATCTGCTTGTATCAAGGGCAAACAGTATGAGTCCCAGCACAGGGACAAGGCTCACAACATTCTTCACAATGGAAAGCTGTAGAGTCTCCCAGCATGCACCTGTCCATCCATATCTTACAAGGAGCTTGGTGGTCAGAGACCATCTACAAAGAGAAGCTTGTATACTAGCAGATCCAATTTTCACTGTTGTTCCTCTCATGTTAGCTTTACTCATACATTTCAGTTACTGCAACTCTATCAAATATATGACTATTTGATACATACTCAGAAATGCTTGCTGTAGTAATGATAAAAAGTGACAGTTTCACAACCACAGTTAAAGAAAAATTCCAAATGTAGTCAGCATTTAGGCACAGATGATTCACATACGACCGCCATCTTCAATGTACTTTACTGGGATTTTATGTGATAGATCACTATGTAAAATAGAAGGAAAATTAAGTACTTTGTGCATATGTTCAGAGTCAAAGTCCAGATTTATCTGACTGAGATTTTGACTCTTCCAATAATTTCCATTTTTGCGTCAGAGTAAAAAAACTGTGACCTTTTTTAATAACCTTCAAACCTGATCCCAAAGAACCTCTTAATTTCTAAAATCTGGCTTTGAGTTTAAATTGTGCATCTTATTTGTTTAATTTCGTCATTACAATGTTGTGCATTCTCTCAAAAACACCCTCAGTGCCGCACTTTGGAGTTTTGTGGAATAAAATAGAAAGCTTTGACATCTGTATTTCTTGAAACTTCCCTTTTTCTTGTACGTTAGGATGTTTAGATGAATGGTTGCTGGAGAGGTGAAATTAATCTTAAGTGTATGCTTCTCCCTTTTTCCTCTTGTCAGAGCAACATTTACCACCGACATGCCCTGCCAACATAAAAGCAGTGATTACAGTGAAACTTTGAAAGGTTCATAGCTAAACCAGACAATTATATTAAGTGATTTCATGTCCTCATTTACCAAGAAAGTCCCTCGATGAGGCAATACAAGAATAAAGCAATAAAGGATAAATTCACATCCTGGGGTGAGTTTAAATGACTTGATTTAATTCATATCCATCTATGCATACATAGATGGATATGAATATATATCTATCTGAGGTGTCAATTGTTTAAAAAAATTATTTAGATTAATCACTATGCCTAATTTTGTTAGCTTGAAATGTAAATATGCATGCAGTTGTGCAAGCTCCTTTTGCTGTGCTCCAACCAATGCTGTGAACTACATATTTAATGATGACCTTAAAAGCTGCATTAAAATGAGACAAATGTAAGGTTGATTCATGCTGCTTACCTTGTTGCAGTAATGTATTTGTACACCAATGCCACTCTGAGGAAAGAGTGAATTATAATTTGAGCTGAGATTTCTTTTTAACTCATCATGTGAATGAATGCCTTTATACTTCTGCATTACTTTTTCAAGGTGGGCTGATCATAGGAGACACTTTACAGAATTTAAAAACGAGATCAAAATTATACAAAACCATATCACATATGCATACACATATGTAAAAGTGAATTTACAAAGTTGCAGCGTCCCTTTTTGGTTCTTAGATTATGCCTGATTGTCTTAACCAGTTTGCTAAATAGTAGTTATGTCATTCATCAGCTACAAAAAAAAACAACAAAAAAAAAACAGTTCAAATGTATTATTAAAAAGCTGCTACTGACTGGTGAAATATTGTCTCATTATTTTTCTTTCTTATGAAGAAATATTTGGATACATTTGCAGACATTTTCTTTCTGGCACATTTAGTTAGTCTCATGTGCTTAATCATCAAATGGTGGTCTGCTTTGTATTCCGTTATCAGTTTGGTGATCAGAGCACGTTATATGTTATGCAGCTTTAATAATTCAAACTGTTTATAGACCCATTTAACATATTGTTTTTATTTCATTATTAACTGGAATTCATTACAGTGAAGATGGAGGATTTCTGGTGTTTTTCCTGGCACGATTTTCATTCATGATTGTCCTCCGAGACGACTCCGCACAAAGCACTGTTCACTGCTGCTATAAAATGACAAGCATTACTATGAGTCACAAGCGAGGCACAGTTTTGCAAGTGTAGGATAATGTGTCACTTGAGAGAAAATGAGTCAAGTTACAAGCTCAAAGTAGCCCACCACTTCCCTTATCATTCTTCCCGTCATCAGAAACAAACTACTACGTACAAACAGGAAAGACATTGAGACACATTTTGTGCTGTGGTATTTGCTTTTCTTTTAACAGTGATTTTTTTTATTTTTTATTTTATTCCAAAGCAGTATATAAATAATGCAGGCTTATTTTAGTAGTTTGAATTATTCATGCACCTGTAACTTGTTTTGTGCATTTAAATTCAACATTGTAAAATCACAGGGTGAAATTGCTGTAATGTTTTCCCGGTATTGTAATCTGGATTAGAAATGTGGATTTTGGGAAGCGCAGGCTCATTAGCAGGAGTACGTTCTATGTTTGTCAAACTTGTGTACTGAACACATATGTCTGACATGGTGCCATTTATCCCTAATGAGTTCCACTTAGTTTTATGTAAGATGCAGTTAAGATTTTTGCTGATCATTATGTCATCCTCCGGTTTTGTTTTGTTTTAATCAATATTTACAGCTTGGGTCATGTTTCTGCCTCCATTCTCTTGTTTGTTCCCTTGTTTCATTTACTCAAGTCTACTGCTTCTCCCAAATGTCTGGTTTCATTTACTAATCGTCCCATCTACCTCTGAGTAAGTTATAGCTCACTCAGTGTGTTTAGTCCCAAGCTTACAATTCCTCTTTATTACATCAGTTTGTTTCCTTTTGGTCATATTAGCAGAACAAATGCTTAGCTCTGAATTCTAGATTCGTATTTCCACATTTTTCTGTTATTGCAGGGCTTTAATTTGGTCATTTATTTGCTTATTTTGATGTTTAATGAAGTTAGTCTTATGCCTCATTTATTAGCTTTCTACTGGTAAGCCCACTTTTTTAATGTGATGGTGCATCATCTCACATCAGCAAAAGAGGAAGTTTGCAAGCTTCCGAACGCCGTATGAAGCTGAACTATGAATTATAGGGGTGTGTATCCGGTGATGGCAGGCTGTTTTGCTGCAGTGCACTTCATTAACTAGACTACATCATGAAGACAGAATATACCTATTTTTCTATTAGTTTAATTTTAACTTGGCTTAACCTATTTTGTTATACATGTCCTGAATTTGGTGTTTTGTTGAAATTTACAGTAGGGGTTTGCTCCTTTATAGACTTTACAAAGTTATGTTAAAAGCACAAAAATGTTAATGCAGCAGAACAGAGTAGAGAAAGACTATGGACTCAGAGTACACCAAAGCTATAATGCTCTTATTCATAGTACACATTTGAATATACTTATGGTCTTTATTTTTCCATTCGTTTTGCTTAATTAATCTCTAATAATGCCTTACAGAGTAAAATAGTTTGTTGGCCATAATAAGCCTGTTAAGCATGTTATTAGGGTAAGATGTGCTGACTCGCACTCATTTCAGGTTTTCTTCATTTTACCCTCCTGGCATATCCCCTCTGGTTTCATTAAATAGAAAACATATTTTTGCCACAATATGCTGAGGTATTTAATGAAACTATTGTGGCTATAATAGCAGGGGATTAAAGCTAATCCACTCCAGAAGTTTTGCTGACAAGGACACAGAAAAGCAGCTGCAGGTACAACAGCTACTGTTAAGCTGAAATTTTTTTAGAAACATGGACGATTTTTATACAATTTCCTCATTTACTTTTTGAATATGTACTGATATGAGGACGAAAGTTGAAGTTTCCTGCAACATTGCTGCCATGACATGTAGACCCCACTGGACATATTTTCTACATGGCAGTGAGGAACAGGCTTGAATGTAATCTTGGAGCTTTTTTCATCTGACGGAGCAATGGAGCTTCAGGAACAGGGGCATCAAACCATGACTGGCCCTGTGGAGATTTTGCTGTGGGCATTCCTCATCACTGACGGGCCTTGGCTGTGCGGTGATGACTGGGTCTGTCAACAGGACAAGGCTGCAGTTCACAAAGTCCATTTGACAAAATAATTCCCCCAAAACAAAATCCCTCTTCTGATGTTCCAATGATTTAAAGGCTATTAAAAAACATTTGGAAATGTATCACAATGGAGATTTACAAAAGTGGATGTCAGTTCCAGTCTATTCAAGTATTCTTGGAGGCATCAACTAAGAGCAAACTTCCCACCAGCCAGCTGAAAACACTTGCATTAGTCCCATGATCAACAAGAAAGTTGGTGTAACTTACTGCTTAGTCGGGGTGAGCATTTGTTGTATAGTTTATAATTTGTCATGATACATTTCTTAACTTGATAATTTATCATTGTTATGATAAATTCCAACTGATGTTTAAAACCCTCCAAAACTGTCCATGTTGTCAGCATTGATAGTTTTAATATTTTTTCCAATGTTTGTTCAATAAAAGCACCATAAATACCTATAAATTTTAAAATAAAGGTACTTGAGCAGCTTAGTGATACAAAACGTGTTTCTTTATGTGACTATAGCCCTCAAGAAACACATTACAAATGCAAATGTTTTATGTATGTATGTTTATGTCAGTCTCAGATTTTCATGCTGTTACTCACTCACTTTTAAAATGTTTTTTTTTTTTTTTACTTTGGTGTGACAACTCAAAATCATCAATGGACCCCATTTAGCCCTCTTTAAAAACTTTCTGATTATATTCCAGCTCATAAGTCTTAAATACACATTTGACATGAACATTATTATTTAACTATTTATACCACCTATTTTGAATATGACACACTAAAGTAATACTCACTGGAGAGTAAATCATAACCAATCTTGGTCAGATAGTAGCCTTGTACTAAGTTAGTTGGCTTCTAGCTGAATTAATTATTTAAGACAGAAATATAGTCTTCTGCCTTTTCTGCTATGAAAATGCCTCATCAGCAAACGCCCTTGTGTAACATATTTTACAAACATGCTTCTTGTTAGTCATTTAAAGCATGTAGTACTCAGAAATGTAGATAGGATGAAAACATGTCCACTGCCTGGATGTACTCAGGAGAGAGCTACAAAACTTAAAAACGGAGTCCAGCCCTGACCAGTGTGAAGGAAATTAATTAAATGAGAAAAACCATTCATTAGCATTCACTGAAATGTTCAGTGCAATTTATGTTTACACAATTAATGATTTCATCAGTGTGTTTCTGCAGAGAGGCGTCACCATTCTAGTATTTTAAGGTAGCTTTGTCATAAACAGATTTTGGAACCCTAAAGGCAACAAAAGCTGCCTCAAGATTTCTTTTCCATATAGAAATTTTATACCAGTTTTCTCCTGCTTCAGCATGATTGCTGATTGGATAGGGGGTGGAGCTGCATGTATTAAGCCCAGTGTGTCTCAGAGGGAGCAGAGACAGGTGACATTGTCTTTACAAGCAGCAGGATGGATGACACGGTGATCTCAAGCAGAGCGATTGTCTTCAACATCACAACAGCACTCCTCCTCCCTCCTTGTGGCACCAACTCAACTTCTAAGAGTGTGTCAGGTAGAGAAACCGACAGCTTGACAACGCGGCTTGCATCTCCTATCCTAAATCTTTCCACATTCAACCACTAAGGAAAAAAAACAAACAAAAAAAAAACGAACAAATGAGAGGCAGAACTGAAAATGTGAAGTCAGCCTCTGAGGTAAGGCTGCCTCTGTAGGTGCCCTGCTAGTTAAACATAGCCAAACAGCCTCTCACATCCCCATTTAGACACAAAGTTTGTCACTTGGGAGGAGGTCGTCACGGTGACAGTGATGAGACGGCCCAGACGGCAGACATGCTGTCAGTGCTCGTTAAGGTCAGCTCATTAAAGAATGAAATAAATAAACCGGTAATGGAAAGTGTGAGACGGTGGAGGAAAACGTCTCTCCGCCTCTCCTCCAGCTCTGAGGAAGAATCCAGCGAGGGAGATGGATTGTACCGATTGAGCTGTAAAGCCCGCACGACACAGCTGCATTTTCTGAAGCTAATGATTCTTTACAGAAAACGGATCAGAGCCGAGGCACTTGTCATGTGTCACGGAGTCATGCAGCTGCTCCCCCTCCCCACGTACATACCAACCCGCTCAGAGGCTGATCACAACAGAGTTTTAGAGGAGAGAGTTGCAGAGATTCCGGGGGGGGGGAGGAAGACGGTGACGCTCATTGATCATAGTCAGAAACATGGACGATTACAGATGAGAGGACAGGCATGTGCAGAGAAATGCTGCAGAGACAGGCAGATCTTTAAGATCTGATGTAGATCCTTCAGCTGTCAGTCATAGAGAGCTAACCTGCTTTTTTTTTTTTTTTTTTTTTTTTTTTTTTTTCCCCTGGAAGTGCATGCAACCCAGAACTAAAACTTTTTTTACTCTGCCCATTCACTCGAGGTGACAAAAGTTTTCTAAAGGCATTGCTTTAAATAGAGGGCATTAAAAGTCCTGACAGCTGCCAAAAATATCACAAAACAATGAAATGAATGTTTACTTGTTTCACTCTACTGGCCTTGGAAACATCTGTTGGATTTGCCTCGGTGGCCACTGGCAAAATTTCAAATTGAATGCCAGCGGGAATGATTGGTGTAACAAACAAATGCTGTGTGTGAATAAAAACAAGGTACTCAAACAGGCATGGAACAATGTTCTTGATAACACAAACTCAATGTATCCTAGTAAAGTATGCAGCTAATAACTCATTTTTGCTCCTAATGCTATTACTTAATGCTGTTTTTCTTCCACTAATTTGCACTAATTCCTTCCCGTGTCGGGGGGAACAAAACATATGACTTTATCTATTGTGCTTCCAAAGTGTGAAAACCTTTTTTAAATTGCCGTTGTATGCCAGTTTACACGCATCCACAGCACTGAATATACTTGGACTATAGTTGGAGTCAAACTGGTCCAATATTCCCCCCCCCCAAATAGTGTGTGTGTGTTGTACAATTTTAGCTGGATTGCATAAACAGTTTTGAATCACACAAAATATTAAAATTGTCACTTTAGTACAATTTCAGGATGCAGTGTTTGTCTTGGAGCTGCTAGTTTTGGAGTTTTAGTGCTTTCAGAAGTCACCTAATTAGTACAACTGGGCGTAATTTGTTCTCTGTCTAAGTACAGCTGTTGCGTGAAGGCCTCTGGGACTTTTTTTGAACAAGCAGCTTCATGAAAACAGAGGAACACAGCAGACAGGTCAGGGATAAAGCTTTGGGGAAGTTTGCAAAAGATAGATTATAAAACCATGTTTCAAACTTTAAATCCCTCACAAACACCTGTATAATCAATCAGTTGAAAACTTTGGTGAGGGAATATATCAGCAGGAAAATGTTTTATTGTGAGCTCCACAAATGGAACCTTATGTAAAATGGTGACAAGGCCATTAGTAGAACTAGTTTATCTAGCTTTTTGTTCTACCCGAAAATGGTAGTCGCAGTTTATGGGAGGATGGATGGCAGAAGATACTCGGAAGTCTTGTAAAACAAAACATGTCGGAGGTTGCTAAAGACTCGAGACTGGGGTGTCCGACAGACGGCAACCCCCAAACATACAAACACAGGTTCAGTGGGTTGGCTTAGATCAAAGCATGTGAATCTGTTTGGACAAAATCACAAATGCCCTCCACCTGACCTGAATTAAGTTGAGCTGTTTTGTGAAGAATGAGCAAATATGGTAGAGACTTACTCCAAAGTAGTGGCTAGTAGATAATGCACAAATGACAGTATTTTTCAGCAGATTTCTTGTGTTTTCTCCCACTTACTAATGTCATAAAGAATCCACTATCAGTCATTCCCTCCTTGTCTGTCGATAGTCCCTCCTTACTCCAAAGCCCCATGAAGAGAGGGAACAGTGATCAATTTCAGATATGGCCTGAAGCACAGGGTTTACCAACAAAACAGATTTCATGCACTGTTAAAGCTATTGAGTGGCCAGTGGATTAGCTCACACTTCACATTAACCCTGAAACTCTATGACAAAGGCCCATTTAACAAATGCCCCGCAACCTACATCGCCCGGGTCCACTTAGGAGCCGATAGCATCGGCTGTAATTGAGATACTTCAGAGACGGCAAACAGCAGCGTTTAAGAGACACAGATGTTTAATGCCGTGTAATCCAAACACAGAGGGAGGGCGCTCACACTACTGATGTCTCTTGGAAACATACGAACGCGATTAGAGTCTGGGCATCTATTGATTGAGAAAGTGCTTAGATTATTATGACTCACAGGTTGTTGTTTAATGTGCTATGTGAAAGATCACAAGGCTTTCATGTTCAACTTTTACTGCTTCTGCCCATTAGCTATTTTTGATCCCTCGTTATGTCCTTTGAATCTATGGCAGTTAAAAAAAGAAAGGAGAGCATAAAAAAAGCTGTGACCAGGGGTTATAGATTTTCCTTAATTGGATTTTCTGACTAAATAGCAGCTAATTATCTGAACACTGTCCACACTTTAAATGCATACTTCAAAGGAAAAGAGAAGAATGAGGACTATTTGCATTATTAATTTGACTACTGTGATGAGTTATTTGCTTTCCTTTAACAAAGCTGATGTATTGTGGAATGTTACACTGCCTGGGGAACATGACAAATAGTCTGGAGCATAGTTTTAGAGTGAACAACTTAAAATACTTTGCAACAACAACGCATATAGGAGAGAACATTTTTTACAGCGTTTTCAGGACACAATCATCCATCACTGCTTTGTTACAATAAGGACTGACTGTGTAATTTGTTTGCTTTGTTTGCTGACAGCGGTTGTTTGCTGAATCTCAAGTTCCTTTGGAAAATAAAGGGGGGGGGGGGGAAAGGGGGAAGAAAAACTGAAACATTTTCAGAAACTCAATATTACTTTCATCTCTTCTACGCTTTGTCCTGTTGTGTCTACAATTCAGCATGGACCTGCAAAATGCAGTGTGACTATAGCACTGAATAAATGCAGTTCTCACTGCTGTTAGCGATGATGAGTATTGCTGTGTGTATTAAGTGAAAGCATTTTTAAACTGTCATTTTTTTCTGTTGGGGGTGGAAAGCCCAACTCGCTCAAACACCTCAACACGTTTACAATGAACTTCTAACCTTATGTGTCTGTGCTTCACTGATTCATGAAAACAATTTAAACTTCCATCAGACTCATAGTTTAGAGGCTACACTTTTTGAATCATCCCATAAATGATGGCGAACCGCGACAGATTTATCCAAAACCATAACTGGTCCATATACTCGGGTCTTATGTCTTGTATTGTCAAATAAATCACTGACTGAATGTGGATTCTGTGGGTTACATTACAATAAAATAGATGAACTTGCATGAGATCTACAAAATGTTCACACGATCACGTGCACAGCCCCTCCAAATTACCATTTAATTTGACAAAACCAACATTTGCACTGACATTTTGTGTTAAAACATAACAAATACGAGCTAGTAGTTAATCTTTCATGAATGTGTTCCTACTTCTGAACATGTTAGGCAGGACACATTATTGAAAGGTAAGCAGATGTGACAGTAGGAAAGAAGGACATAAAATAACTATGATTATGCAGTCTTATTAGGTCGGTAAAAGCATAAGCAACTAAAACATTCAAAATAAAACTGGTAGATGTCTTTTTACCTGTAATTGCAGAGCAACGTACATTTTTCATCTGTCATGCAAAAGCATTAGCACTTATCAAATAGTTGGACGTCTCCCCAAGGAAATGCTCAAAGTCCAGAGCTCACCCCTTGATTATTGGTACAATATACACTAGAGGTGTCCCGATCGATCGGCCACCGATCATAATCGGCCGATTTCCGTGAAAAAGTGTATGATCGGTGATCGCCGATCACGTCTCTTGTTGCCGATCACACAAACTGATCACCTGCATCTCATTTCGCAGCCTGCCTGTGCAGCTGGTCTCCTCTTTCCTTCACACTGCGCAAGCGCGCTGCAACAAATCCTAAGCGATGTGGAACTTGAACGCACTGAGGGAAGTTTGCGTGTTGCGGCGGAAAATGACCTCGGGGTGAAGCACGTCAAAATGCATCAACACGACGAAGGGATAAAAACAAAGCCATACTTGACGGAGTTTGGCTACATTGAGGCTCACTGCAGTAAAAAAGACATATGGAGGATCAGATAGCAGGTAAAGCAGCGCACAGCTACAAACACATAATCGATCTCCTTTGCCTCCTTCCTGTCCTGCATAATTACTCCGCTCAGTCAGAAACAGCCACTCAGAATTAGCAGTAACCAGCTAGCGGCCATGCTATCAGGAAGTTTTCATTCAGTAACTCTGGATTGTTTATTCTAATGGAACCTGTTTTTGCCTTTGAATGTTAAGTTTTATACTTGAATTTTTTTGGCAATGTTGAGAGGTTTTATTTTGACTTTTTGCATTATTTAGCCTCTTCAGAGCCTTCATATGTTTTCAGTCTGTTAAAGATAGTATTATCAATAGCAGTACATTTTGCACAATGCATGTTTTGTTTTTTTTCTTGGAAAAAGTGATTAAAAACAAGTTTTTGTCTAAATTAAGGTGAATTCATGGTTCCTTTTTCCACATAATGTAACCGGTAGTGTTTATGATAAAAAAAAAAAAATTATGTGATCGGTATCGGTGATCGGCCCTCATGGGTGATCGGAATCGGCAGGAAAAAACTTGATCGGCACATCTCTAATATTCACTACATATGCTTAGGATTAACATTTAATGTTGGAGAGTCCAGGACAAGTACTAGAGAGAAGAAATCCAACAGCTTGTCAATGCACCCCTTCCCCTAACACACTTCAATCAAATAAATGGTTTTGTATCAGGCCTCTAAATGACCTGATGGTGAGGGAATTCAGCCATTTGATTCAAGTGTGTCGAAGAAGGGATGCATCTTAAAGTGGCAGGATAGCAGTTCTCAAAGACTAAATAAATAAAAATGGCAAAGGGGACATGTCCAGCTACTTCAAAAATAGATTGTTCCGTATGATTAGTAGCCAAAACAACCCATTATTGTACCTTCCACTATCGTACAGCAACACATAAGGTAAAAGGCGAATAAACATCTTGGTTATTGGGGATAATTTGCATGGGCAAGAGCTGAAAAGGTAGCAAGTGACTCATTAGGAAGCACATAAAGTGGTGTTTATCAAGATAGACACTGGGTAAGAGAACTACTAGGCAGGTGCAGCTTCCAGCATAAAAATATTACACCACTTCTTTCATGCTTATCCTTATCCATTAA
Source organism: Poecilia latipinna (assembly GCF_001443285.1). NCBI lineage: Eukaryota > Metazoa > Chordata > Actinopteri > Cyprinodontiformes > Poeciliidae > Poecilia > Poecilia latipinna. The sequence continues at coordinate 609,726 of NW_015112673.1, read as the reverse complement.
AAAGCTAGACTGGTTACTTACAGCTGCAAATACAAATACAGCATGTACACTCAAAGCCAAGACAAGGCTGTGCTGCTGTTTGTGATTTTGACCATAGGAATATCTCTCTGTAATCCTATAAAGACCTGCTGGCAGTGCAGGTCACATCTTTTTGTGCAGATCACAAAAGTGACTCTGAATCTTGAAAACAAAATTGAAAACAAACAGCACCGTACCATAAACTGGTTGTCAACTATAAGGTGCAATCACTACAAATTTATGCTTTTGTCCCATGTTCAATTAAAGCTCTTAATGAACTTTGTCTAAGCTTGGGACATTTTGATTAACGGTTGTTTTCCTTGCTGATATGGTCTTTGTTATTATTAAGTGAGCTAATTGTGTTGACTGGTGTGGGTTATGACTGTCTTTGACTGCTGTTGTGGACCACATTTTCCCTTGCGAGGCAATAAGGAACAGAACAATCGCATTAAATGGATCCCCAACATTATGTGACTTTCTACATGAGGTAATAGTTTTGATGTTGAAGCCGAGGAACAGCAGAAAGTCTATGAAAGAAATGCAGTTTAAAAATACCCATCTTTGTTTTGGGTACATTGCCTTTAATTCCATTCCAAATTAGATTTAAGCTACAATTTAAAACTCACTTAAGACATAAAACCTTGTTTGCTTTTTGAATAGTTTTGTGAGATGACTTTGGTTGTGAATTGATACTATAGAAAATTGAAGAGGACTAAAGCCGCCATTACAGTAGAATGTGGAAAGTTTCGATACTAACAGCTTAAACAATAAGCATACTCTTTTTATTCATCATTTAATTTCAGATTTTATATGTTGCGGTGCAGAGGATGAACAACTAAGAAACCTGTATTTTCAGTACTTTTTGATGCTCCTGTATGTGCTTTTTTTTTCTATGACTTCTAAAGAAATCCATAATGTTCCAAATATAATTCTGTTAAATAGAGAAAACATCAATGTGAAATGTATATTTTTGTAAAATCTGTTGCTCAATTGCTTGAGGCTTCCCATTGTCTTATGAGCTGCACTAATTAACTTGGGAAATGAATACATCTCACATATATAAAGCTGTGTCAGTCCCCCCGCCCCCAAGATCTGCATCCTAAGCTAGAGATTACTGCCACTTTTTGATCTGTTCTTAAACACAGATTTGCATGTGCGTTTCCCTCTGTTGACATTTTAAAAAAAGAGAAGCGATTAGCTAAACCAGAAATCTCATTACGCTTTCAATGCAGTGGCTGTGTGAAACGGGCCACATACACATAAATGTGCACATTTACAGAATGGATGCATGTTCACAGCCATTCATGTGGAAAAAGAAGACAGACTAATTAAAGTGAAAAAAAAAAAGAAAAAATGTTTTGTTCAAAATGGATAGACTCAGACTGTGAACAGGTGCAGAAATAGTGCAGGTTCTGCTTGTGTGAGTGGTTATTGGTGACTGACTGGAATACTATCACAGACTATTCTGTCTTTATTTACCCATATTGATCTGTTTGTTACAATAGTCCAGACGACTGTTTGAAGGGAAAATTGAAAGCAATAAGGTCCGACGCAGCTTGCCGCCTTATACTTGTCGCAGGTTAAACAGATGCTCTGCTGCTTCCATCCATAAACCACCTGTTCAGTGACTATAAACCATCCGTTCTCGCGTACCCCCTAAATGATGAGGACATAAATACGGATTTTATTACCTGTTAATCTAAATTCAAGGACTTTTGATGGCCCCGCTACTTTGTTCGAGCTTCTGCTGCATTCCATTTTTGCCATTCCTAGGGAGCAAGTATTTGCCTTAAAAAAAGACACTTCTATTTAAGAAGTAATGTCAGTTTTGTTCCTGACTAACATGTAGTGTTTTATTGCTATCAAATTTGATCAGTCAATAAACCTATTATCAGTTTTCCTTTATTTTTTGAGTTAACTGAATAATTTTTAAAAATATGTACCACAGCACTACTTCAGCATTTTTTGTGTTAAAACCCCCAATACAAATACATGTTTTTAGTTTGCAAGATCTTGAAAAATAAAAGAAAAAATGTCTCTTTATTAGTAGCTATAAATATATATCATTATAATACAGCTTACGTTGATTTGCTGTCTGCCTTCCAAGTGAAATGTGAAAGTAACCTCAAAGCATGATGCAATGTGTAGTTGCAATAATACCTTTTGGAGGTGAAGATCCTTCTCTTCAGCTCAGGGGCCTCCTGCTTTGTGATCCAACCCAGCAGCTGGTGCAATAGTCACACTGGTAGGTTGATAACGATGGGTATTCAGTTTTTATTGTGTGAACTATCATCTCAGTCAGAAAAAAAACTAAGAAGCCGGAGGTATGAGTTGCTGAGTGTTTCATTCAAGGTTACTTCAGCTTGGTAATTTATAGGTCAAATTTCTTTTGCCTTTGTGACAGTATTAACTTCTCTATGAGAGTTTAGTCACCAGCACATTGCCATGATAATGTTCACATAATACATGAATTTTACTGCATTTTTAACACAAACTTAAGAATGTTTGGATTTTTAGGGATAAAGTTATGAGAAAGTTTAAAGCAGGGTGAGGTGATAAAACATTAACCTGAACTTTAAAGATCTTACAGGCCACCTTTCAGTCTATCATACAAATGTGGAAAAAGTACATCACATCTACTTTGAGATAGCTACCCATCCAAACATAACAAGAGGGCATTAATCAGTCAAGCAATTCAGGATCCCATGTGGTAACTATGGAGAAGCTGCAGAGATTCTCAGCTCAGATGGTGCTGTCACGTCAACAGTGAGTTTTGCTCTTCACAAACCTGGTCAATATGTATGACTGACAAAATTGATGAATGAAAGTCTTAAAACATCTGCGATCAACGATTGAGATGAGTATGAGTAACGAAGGGGACCACTTGATGGGTCATGGTGCTGGTTGCCCCTCTAGGACTGGAAGAATAGAGCATACATGGGAAGTGCAAGTATATCTCTATTCTTATTTGTCTTTATGTTGGCTGAGTGTATATGTGCGTGCATTAAGGTGAGAACATGTTTGCGTCTGTGTGGGCCTGGTGAGGTTGGCCACATCTGCTCCTGAGTAGCCGAAGGGTTTGTTGCTGTGGGCTCATCACTGAACACCCCTGGGGTTTGTGCTCTGCGGCTGCTGGGCTGGTTCTCCCGGGGGTCCCCTCTGCTCTTCTCTGGGGTGGGAGCTGGAGGGGTGGTCTGCTTGTCCCTCTGATGGATCTTCTGAGCGGGTGAATGATTGAATGTATTGTAAAGTACTTTTGCATCCTGTGGACCAGATAAAGCGCAATACAAGTACAATTTATAATCAACTTCATGAAGATATCTCATGTAGCCTCCACTTCAAATAAAGTTGTGTTCAATGCCGATGATGTTCTGGCCTGATCCACCATAGAGGTGGAATGCAGAATGACAGACTCGTTGCTTCACATCATAATTTAAGGCTTGCATGTTTGGCATCAACTTTTCTTCTTTGCATCCATCCATCGGCCATACCCGCTGTTCCTTGTAGGGTTTCGGGAGGAGCTGGTGTCTAGTCTATCGCCAGTGGTCATTAGGCGAGAGGCGGGGTACATCCTGGACAGGTCACCAGTCCAGGGCAACACAGAAATACACAGCCATGTACACACACCCACACCGTCAGGTTTTTGGAGGCCCCAGATAGAACCCAAGCATGAACAGGGACATTCAAACTCCATGCAGAAAGACCCCAGGCCAGACTCGAACCCAGAATGTTCTCGCTGCAAGGCGACAGTTCTGCCAGCCGCGACACTCTGCATCCCAAATGTGATTGCTTCTTTTCTCTCAATTTACTTTTACTTTCGGTTATTTAGGTAAGCAAACCTAAACATTTTTATACTGTCATACTTAAAATTTACTTTCAATTTTATTTCAGTTTACTATTTTATGATTTTAATATTGTGTAGACTAAGCAGTAGTTTGTATTTCCTAAACTATATACTTTGCTTGGTATTAACTATCTGCTTCATAAGTCTTGTTATTATCCTATCAACTCTTCCCTTTTCCCTCCCAGTGATTTGGCACCTCTCTCTCCCTCATTCCCACATTCAGTGATTGCCTGCCTTCCTACACATGTGTTTGTTTGCTGCTTTATGTGCTGTGACTGAGTAAATGCTGACATCCACACCTGTTTGCTAAAGTTCACCGTAAACCTGTCACACAATTCACTCACGCCTACACACACAAAACACCTGCAAAACCTCCTACTTCCCAATGCTGGGTTCAGGTTTTATGTGTTTTTTTTTTTTTTTCCCTCCAAGATATGTGCAGTTGTTTAAAAAAGCCCAGTGCTCAATCTCTCCTACACATTCTCCACTCACTGGGTTCTGATTGTCATGATTTTTGGCCGTCATGCATTATTCATATGCGCGACCTTGAGTCTTTGCACGAAGTTGTCCTGCACTTGTAGTGTTTGTTTGCTCGTATCATTAACACATCATTTCACAGAGAAGGAAAACATCACCGTGGGTCTCTTAGCATTAGCAACCCCACTGCCCACATAGATGTCACACAGCTGTAATTAGCTGTGAGAGGTACAGCCTCTGGTGGTGCTCATTGTTAAAGTCACCGGAAAAAGCCATAGAAACATATTTGTTTTGCTACTGTTGCCGTTGAGCCTCATTATATCTTGTCCACAAATAAAGTTGACCTTCGGGACAATTTGTCATCATCAGAAATGTTACATGGTGTATCATATGCCCATTGTTAACCTAAGGATGGATTTTTAGAAACCTTAGGTGACGGCACTGGGGTAGTTTTAAAAATCCATAAAAGACAGTACCTATAAAACATTTTATGGTTATAAGACCACTTGTGAAATTTGAATTAAACATTTACAGAGTAAACTCAGTAGAAGTA